>NW_027309824.1:300000-600000 GCF_047496795.1 Chiloscyllium punctatum
CCGTTGTGTGATCAAACTTAGTGAATGAGTAATGTCACCTGGAGAGATCCTCAGGGAAATTGTGATAAAGTGCAGTTTAAAGAAGTATAAAGTTTTAATGTGAATCACAGAAAGGACACGCTACAACTAGAAACAAAAACAGCCAATTACATGGGTTTGAGATGAGAACTGACCAATGTAAAGAGGTGAAACAGACTGAAATATGTGCCTGTATAAGAACAGTGGAAAACATTTGAAAGGACAGTGTAAATCACTCAACAAAAGAACATTCCACTGAAACAGACAAAACCTCAGCAAGAAATTCCCACCGGCCCCTCACTCAGGACAAAATGTATCATATTAGATTATAAGGCTTAGAAGATCACCAAACTGTACTTAAAATCCTGAAGTGAGAGGGCGTTTTAGGAGTAAGTGTTAAAGGGATTGCAAAGGGTCTGCTAGCAGGAGTTGGGCAGTGGGAAGGGGAATCAGTGTCAGGGTTCAATGTCACCAAAGGAACAGGGAGAGGTGAAGGTGCCGGAGGTGGTAAGAGTGTTACTGAGAGTGATTAGATTAGATTACTTACAGTGTGGAAACAGGCCCTTCGGCCCAACAAGTCCACACCGCCCCGCCAAAGCGTAACCCACCCATACCCCTACATCTACCCCTTACCTAACACTACAGGCAATTTAGCATGGCCAATTCACCTAACCTGCACATCTTTGGAGTGTGGGAGGAAACCGGAGCACCCGGAGGAAACCCACGCAGACACGGGGAGAACGTGCAAACTCCACACAGTCAGTCGCCTGAGGCGGGAATTGAACCCGGGTCTCTGGCGCTGTGAGGCAGCAGTGCTAACCACTGTGCCACCATGCCGCCCACTGGTCAGGGCCTGAACGATGTTACAAAACCAGTACGGATTGCTGCAGCTGGAGTGGTTTGCAGATGTAGAGAGGGACATATGTATTGTTATTCATTCATGGGATGTGGGTGTCACTGCTAATTACCCAGAGGACAGCTCAGAGTTAGCCATATTGCAATGAGTCTGGAGTCACATGTTAGCCATGCCAGGTTAAAATGTCAGATGGTCTACACAAAAGGAGGTCAGGGAACCAGATGAGTTCTTCCCACTGATCAACAACGCTTTTATGGTGATCTGACCAATGTCTTGTACAGATACAACATGACATCCCACCTCCTATGCTCAATGCGCTCCCCAATGAAGGTAACCTCTCCAAATGCCTGGTACAATTGCAACATTTAAGTGGTATTTGGATGGGTATATGAAAAGTAGGGGTTTGGAGGGATATGGACCGGGTGCTGGCAGGTGGGACTAGATTGGGTTGGGATATCTGGTCAGCATGGACGGGTTGAACTGAAGTGTTTGTTTCCATGCTGTACATCTCTATGACTCTAACTTCCATACCCTTCATTTTATTATCATCCATGTGCCTATCCAGAAGTATATTAAATGTCCCTAATGCATCTAATTTTACCGCCATGGCTGGCAGTGCATTCCACACAGGCACCACTCTATATGTAACGAACCTACCTCTGAAATCTCCCCTAAACCATCCACTAATCACCCCAAAATTATACCCCATTGTAATAACTATTTATTTGAGGGTAAAAAATATCTCTCTCTATTCACTCTGTCTATGATGCACATCACCTTGTTCACCTCTGCCAAGTCACCCCATCCCCTTCTTCACTCCAATGAGAAAAGCCTTAGCTCCCTCAACCTTTCTTCATAAGTCATGCTCTCCAGTCCAGGCAGCATCCTGGTAAATCTCCTCTTTACCCTCTCTAAAGCTTCCACATCCTTCCTGCAATGATGGGACCAGAACTGAACACAATATTCCAAGTGGGGTCTAACCAGGGCTCTGTACAGCTTCAGCATAACCTTACAGCTTTAAAACTCAATCCCCAAACTAATGAAATCCCACACAATATATTGCTTCTTAACAAGCCAATCAGCTTGGGTGGCTACTTTGAGCGATCTATGGACTTGGAACCCAAGATCCCTCTGTTCCTCCACACTGCCAAAGATCCTGCCTTTAACCCTGTATTCTGCATTCAAATTCAATCTTCAAAGTGAATGACTTCACACTTTTCCCAGATTGAACTCCATCTGCCATTTCTCAGCCCAACTCCGCATCCTGTCAATGTTCCGTTGCAACCTACAACAGCTCTCCACACTATCAACCACTCCACCAACCTTTCTGTCATTGGGAAACTTACTAACGGACTCTTTCATTCACACATCCAGGTCATTCATAAAATCACAAAGAGCAGAGGTCCTGTAACCTCTCCCTGCAGAAAACCACTAGTTACTGAGCTCCAGGATGAATGCTTTCCATCTATCATCACCCTCTGTCTTCTGTGGGCCAGTAATCCTGTATCCAGACAGACAGGTTTCCCTGTACCCCATGCCTCTGCACTTTCTGAATGAGCCATAAAGATGTTTTGTCACATTCTCTAAAGATTCAATAAGACTTGTAAGGCATGATCTGCCCCTTACAAAACCATGCTGACTATCTCTCATCAAACTATGGTTTTCCAAGGAATAATAAATCCTGTCTCCCAGAGTCCTCTGCAATAATCTGCACACCACAGACATAAGACTGACAGGTGTGCAATTCCCAGGATTATCCCTATTCCCTTTCCTGAACAAGGGAATAATATTTTCCTGCCTCCAATCATCTGGTCCGACTCCAGTGGACAGTGAGGGTGCAAATGTCATCACCCAGGTGCTCAGCAATCCACTCCCTCGGTTCCTGTAGTAACTTTGGACGCATACAGTCTGGTTCAGCGACTTATCTATCCTTATCTTTTACAAAATTCTTAGCACATCCTCCTTCGTAACATCCACCTGTTCACGTACATCAGCCTGTTTCACGCTGTCATCACAAATGACAAGAACCTTCTCAGCAGTGAATACTGAGACATAGTATTCATTAAGGACCTCCTCTACCTCCTGTGACTCCAGGCACAAGTTTCTTCCACTATCCCAGTTTGGCCTTATCCTCACTCTGAACATCCTCTTGTTCCTCGCATAAGTGGAGAATGCCTCACGGTTTTCCTTAATCCTTCCCAACAAAGCTTTTTCATGCCCCCTTCTAGTTGCCCTATGTCCATGTCTTGGTTCTTTCCTGGTACCTTCCGAGAATCCCTACAGTGTGGAAACGGGCCATTTGGCCGAACAACTCCATATCAACCCTCTAAACAGTATCCAACCCAGCCCCATTCGCCCACTCTATTACTCTCCATTTGCCCTGACTAATGCACCAAACCTACCCATCCCTGAACACTATGGGTAATTTAGCATGGCTAAGGCACCAAACTGGCACATCTTTGGGCTGTGGGGGGGAAACCGGAGCACCTGGAGGAAACACACAGGGAGAATGCGCAAACACCCCACAGACAGTCGCCTGAGGCTGGAATCGAAATGGAGTCCGTGGTGCTATGAGGTCGCAGTGCTAACCACTGAGACACCGTGCCATCCAATGTAACTCTCTGGAGCCCTGTCTGATCCTTGCTTCCTCAACCTTCAGTAAGTTTCCTTCTTCCTCTTGACTAGATGCTAAAGTCCATGTGGACAACGTTGACTGCTCTGCCTTCATCTATCTTTGGCCTCCTCCTCGAAGAGTCAATCCGGTTTGTGAAACATGGTTTCCCACTCACAAAGCCATGCTGACCATCTCGAATCAGCCCTTGCCTTTGTAAATGTAAGGATCTCTTTTCTCTCAGAATCTCCTCCAACAACTTCCCCATCACTGGTCTCACGAGGCTGTAATTTCCTGGCTTTTCCCTGCAGTCCTTCAGTGATGGAACAGCATTAGACAACCTCCAGACTCTCACTGCGTCTGTTAATAATATACATATCTCTGTTAGGGATACTGCAATCTCTTCCCTAGCTTCCCACAATATTCTAGGATCGACCGAATGAGCTACTGAAGACTGATCGACCTTTATTTGTTGTAAGATTCCAGCACTTTCTCTTCTCTGGTGAGGATTCTTTCCAACACATCACTATTTATTTCCCCACATTCCGAGCTTCCATGTCTTTCTCCACAGTAAATACTGACAAGACTGTTTTGTCTCAACCATCTTCTCTGGTTCTACACATAGGTGACCTTATTGATCTTTAAGGGGCCCTATTCTCTACCAAGTTACTCTTTAGCCCTTATTGAAACTTACATAAAGGCTTCTGATAATTCAAGTACACCATATCCCCTATACTAGTACACCCCTCCTACACCCTTACAATTCTGTCATTTATATTCACACCAACAAATTCAATCCAACAGGCTCGTTGCTGTATCAGTCGGCATGGAGACCACTGTCACACACAGTTACTGTACTGCCCTTGCCATAAGTACATTCAGTGCCCTGACTGTAACCATATTGACATTCCCATCACTGTTTGCTGCCTACAAAAGAATTCCTGCTAACGGTTGCTGCTGTTTGCTTATTCGCAGCTCTACTTTTCATATTCAGATCCACATGACTGTCTCATTAATGTATTAAACTCATCCTTCCTTCATAACTTGTTGGCTTTTTGCCTAGTCTGCCTATTGGGATTAGATTGGGTTGGAATATGTGCTCAGCATAAATGGGTTGAACCGAAGGGTCGGTTTCCATGTTGTACATCTCTCTGACTCGATGACTCTATCTAAACAAACCTTCAGTATTCACTTCCCTGCGATGGACATTCTGCAGCTACATCTCCGGAATGACAGTTCCATTATATCTGTTCACTGTCATTCCATCTTCCTTATGGCGAACGCAGGGAGTCATTCCTCAGTAGTTGGGGTTGGACAGATGGGTAGAGGTTACAGAGATAGGGAGGCTTAGAATTAAACAGAGTTATATCTGGTAAAGAATGTCAATGGGACAAAGGTGTTTGGGGATTGGAGGAATTTACAGAGATAGAGGGAGCTGGATTAGATTCTGGAGATAGGGATAGGATTGGAGAAAGGAAGAGGCAGGCAGTCTCAGAGGCACAGAAAGGGAGCTGTTTCATCTAGGAGAGTAATGTGTATAGTAAGAGATATGGAAGGGTGTTGTGTCTGAATACATTTATAGATATAAGGCGGCTTCTGGGCTCTGGAGGCTACAGAGATAGGAAGGCAATGGAGAATGCCAGGTTACTGGGTTGGAGACAGTTACACAGATGGGGAGGGTTGCACAAACTGAAAGAGGTTCCTGTGGTTGGGAGGGGTATGGTGTCGGGAATGAGGGTGAAATTTAACAAGATAAAGATCAAAGAATTGGAGAAGGATAAGGAGATTACAAATTTTTCACAGCGAAGGAAGGGTTGTAGGAGCTGGAGAAGATTACATAGGTAGGGACCGATTGAGAGGTTAAAGACAAATACATTGACATGGAGGGTGGTATTGGTGGGAGGATCTTACAGGGATAAACAGGGCTGTCAGGGTTTACAGGGATGAAGGAATTTAGTATCTACTGCAGAAGGTTAGGGATTAGGGTGTTAGGGATTGGAGAACCTGACAGAGACAGAGACAGAGACACAAAGAATGATGTGGACTAGAGGAGATTCCAAACAGAGGAAGGATTATCGGGACTGGAGGATATTACAGAGATCACGAACACAGCATGGGCCAGGATTGATGCCTGCGATCCCCTGTGCTGTCGCATTGAGGACCAGTACAGCACAGGTGAAACCAGGACCCTCACAAGATGGTGGGAATGAAACCTAGAATGTTGCTGTTCCTTACCCAGCTCTGTATCTATGTCCGGTCTTCCAGGTCTGAATACAGAAGTCTACTACCTCCACCCTGTGCTGTTTACTGTGAGCGATCTTAACAGCTGCAGGAATTACTGAAGGCTCCAGATTTACCTCTCCATCTCTCTCTCTGGCTGACCAACTGTCTTGAATGAGGTGATGGATGAGACAGGAGTTAGGAACATCCTGATGACCTGCATGCGACTGAAATAGACAGAATGGGAAATTAGACTGATGCAATGAGGATAATTCATGCAGAGTGGCACAGAGTTCAGAAGAGATCTCGAAAATCCCAGTCTCCATCCCTTGCCTATGCTGCTGCATCGCTGTGGAATGAAAAATTCTGTTGACTCAGGATCTCAGACCATCTGTAAGAGGGGGAAATGCTGACAGAGGAAAGAAGAAAGGAAATAGGGAAATCCCCGGCAATTATGGACCAGTAAGTCTCACGTCGGTCGTCTGCAAGGTGTTAGAAAGGATTCTGAGGGATAAGATTTATGACCATCTGGAAGAGCATGGCTTGATTAAATGCAGTCAACATGGCTTTGTGAGGGGCAGGTCATGCCTCACAAACCTTATCGAATTCTTTGAGGATGTGACTAGAAACATTGATGAGGGTCGAGCTGTGGATGTGGTATATATCGACTTCAGCAAGGCATTTGATAAGGTCCTCCATGGTTGGCTCATTCAGAAGGTCCGGAGGATTGGGATACAGGGAAACTTAGCTGTCTGGATACAGAATTAGCTAGCAAACAGAAGACAGCGAGTGGTAGTAGAAGGAAAATATTCTGCCTGGAAGTCAGTGGTGGTTGGTGTTCCACAGGGCTTTCGCCTTGGGCCTCTACTGTTTGTAATTTTTATTAATGACTTGGATGAGGGGATTGAAGGATGGGTCGGCAAGTTTGCAGACGACACAAAGGTTGGAGGTGTCGTTGACAGTATAGAGGTCTGTTCTAGGCTGCAGCGGGACATTGACAGGATGCAGAGATGGGCTGAGAGGTGGCAGATGGAGTTCAACCTGGATAAATGCGAGGTGATGCATTTTGGAAGGTCGAATTTGAAAACTGAGTACAGGATTAAGGATAGGAGTCTTGGCAGTGTGGAGGAACAGAGGGATCTTGGGGTGCAGGTACATAGATCCCTTAAAGTGGCCACCGAAGTGGACAGGTTTATTGAGAAAGCATATGGTGTTTTTGCTTTCATTAACAGGGGGATTGAGTTTAAGAGTCGTGAGATCTTGTTGCAGCTCTATAAAACTTTGGTTAGACCACACTTTGAATACAGCGTCCAGTTCTGGTTGCCCTATCATACGAAAGATGTTGATGCTTTGGAGAGTGTTCAGAGGAGGTTTACCAGGATGTTGCCTGGACTGGAGGGCTTATCTTATGAAGAGAGGTTGACTGAGTTCGGACTTTTTTCATTGGAGAAAAGGAGGAGGAGAGGGGATCTGACTGAGTTTTTCAAGATAATGAGAGGCATAGATAGAGTCGAAAGCCAGAGACTATTTCTAAGGGCGGAGATGGCTAACACGAGTGGTCATAGTTTTAAGCTGGTTAGAGGAAATTATAGAGGGGATGTCTGAGGTGGGTTCTTTACACAGAGAGTTGGGAGAGCATGGAATGCGTTGCCAGCAGCAGTTGTGGAAGCAAGTCATTGGGGACATTTAAGAGACTCCTCGACATGGATATGGTCAAAGAAATTTGAGGGTCCATACATGAGGATCAGTGGTCGGCACAACATCGTGGGCTGAAGGGCCTGTTCTGTGCTGTACTGTTCTATGCTCTATGTTCTTTGTTGTAGATGTTGGCAGCCTTTCTATAGCAACGAGCCATGTAAATAGAGTCAAGGAGATTGGCTGTGCACCCAAACCTCTGTAGTTTCTTGCGGTCCTGGGCAGAGCGTTGCTTTATGAAGCCATGACACACCCAAACAGTATGCTCTCAATGGTGTATCTGTCGAAGTAGTACATGCTGAATTTCCTGAGTCTCCTGAGGAAGAAGAGGCGTTATTGAACCTTCTTGACTGTCACACATATGCAAGAAGACCAGGGTAGGTTGTCAGTTATCGTCACTCTGAGGGAGTTGATGCTCTGCACTTCCTCAACCACAGATGTAGATGATAGTGTGTTCTTCTCCTTTCTTTATGAACTCAATGATCAGTTCCTTACAATTGCTGAATTTGAGAGAGAGGTTATTATCATTACACCATGCCACTAAGCAAGGGATGGAGACTGGGATTTTCGAGATCTCTTCTGGACTCTGTGCCACTCTGCATGATGGTCTGAGATCCTGAGTCAACAGAATTTTCCATTCCACAGCGATGCAGCAGCATAGGCAAGGGGCGGCACGGTGGCACAGTAGTTAGCGCTGCTGCCTCACAGCGCCAGGGACCCGGGTTCAATTCCCGCCTCAGGTGACTGACTGTGTGGAGTTTGCACATTCTCCCCGTGTCTGCGTGGGTTTCCTCCGGGTGCTCCGGTTTCCTCCCACAATCCAAGATGTGCAGGTCAGGTGAATTGGCCATGCTAAATTGCCCGTAGTGTTAGGTATGGGGTAAATGTAGGGGTATGGGTGGGTTGTGCTTCAACGGGTCGGTGTGGACTTGTTGGGCCGAAGGGCCTGTTTCCACTCTGTAAAATAATCTAATCTAATCTCCTTTCTGTATTCTGACTCATCGTTGTTTGATATCCCTCCTGATTTGGTGATTTTATCAGCGAACTTGTAGCTGGCGTTGTTTGGAATTTGACAACAGAGCCGCATGTGTTCAGGGCGTACAGTCGGGGTGGAAGACAGAGATATGGGAGTAGAGGAAGTAGGGTATGGGGCTGAGGACTCAACCTTGGGAGTAGAGGGAATCGGGTATGGAGATGAGGACACAGCCATGGGAGTGCAAAAAAAGCGAGGGAGAGACACACACAGCAAGAAAGAGACACATATACACACAGTGAGAGAGAGACACACGCATACACACAACGCAAGGGAGCGACACGTACACACACACACACACACACACACACACACACACACACACACACACACACACAGAGTGAGGGTGGGACACACACATACACAGCAATAGGGACCCACACACACATTGAGAGAGTGACATGCTCAAGCGTATAGACACAGACACAGACACACATACCACATACACATACACACAGCAAGGGAGCATCCTGCACAAACGGCGAGGCCGGGATAATGCACACACACACTGCAATGACCAGGAGTCTGGTATAGGCATCCATGTTGTCCAAATGTTCCATGGATGAGGGCAGGGCAGGTAAATGCATCCGTTGTGGACCCGTTACATCAGTCAGCACATTATAGGACAGCAGGTCAGGCTGGGAGACTGAAGATGGTGTGGGCCATAACCAGCGTCTCAAAGCACTTTATGTTTATTGAATTAAGAGCTACTGGGTGGTAGTCATTAAGGAACGTTGCATGTGATTTCTCACTTACAAGGATGATGGTGGTCTTCTTGAAGTGGGTTGGGATTTCGGCTTCGGGAGGGAGAAGTTGAAGTTGTTTTTAAATACCTCTGCCAGTTGGTCCTCACAGGATCTGAGTGCTCACCCAGGAATACTCTGCAGGCCTGCCAGTTTCCTTGATTTGACCTGCAGGAAGACTGATCATGTCTGCCGTGGTGATAGCAGGCACAGGTACATCCGATGCTGTCAGGGCAGGTTTCACACTGACAGTCACACAGTCATTCATCATAAACATTCCCTCCCCCAGCTCTCTCTATCATCATCAACACATCAGTTACATTGGTTGTTGTGAGCAACACACAGTTAGTGTTGAGACAGAGTGACATCATTAGATTGGGATTGTGCACCATCAAGTCCTGTGTCACCATAACGGGGTAAATTCATAACAATTCGGGGGCAGGGTGTGCTCCTAATGGGCGTCAGTGGTGCAGGGAGTGAAGATGTTACAGGTATAGTTCCAGTCAAGCCACTGATTTAACCTGAATGTAGTCAACCACCTTGAGTGCTGTGTTTTCAATGGTGGACAGTCCTTAGGGAGTCAGGAAGTGCCATTTACATGAACCACCTGAACAAAGGACCTGAGGGCAGTTTTGCTCAGTTTGGAGATGATACAGCGATCATTGGATCGGCAGGCGATATTCATGAAGTGGGGAAGCTGCATTAAAGCTTGGACAGTTTTGGACTGTGGGCAAACACGTGGCAGATTGAACACAATATGGAATCGTGTGAGATTATGCACTTTGATAGGCGGAATAGAGGCAGACACTATGTTCTAATAGGATCCATTGAATCTGAAGCACAAAAGGATTTTGAAGCACTCATCCTCTCTTTTTGGTTAATGTGCAGGTTCAGTTGACAGGTAGGAAACCAAATGTAATGTTAGCATTCATTTCAAGGGATCTAGAATACAAGAGAGGAGACATACTGCCGAGAATGTAATGGGCTATGTTCAGACGGCATTTGGAAGTTGTTTTGGGCACTATCTCTGCGGGAAGATCTGCTGCTGTTGGAGGAGATCCATCCTGGGGAAGGTTATTTGTCATAGACACGGCATTGTGTGTACTCGATGGAATTTAGAAGAATGGGAGGTGATATATCCGATAGAAACTGATTGATCACTGCAAAGATTGACACAGTCAGTGTGTAGAAGATAGTTCCACTAGTCATACAGACAATGACAAAATGGCAGTTTCAGAGTGAAGGAATGGGCTGAATGGCCTAAAACTATTACTATATCTCATGCTCTTTCGGTAGTAGGGTCTATTATTCAGTGCAGAATTGTAAGTCTCTGACCTGCTTTTGTAAAACTTGTATTTGTATGGTGATTTTACTTCACGTTCTGTTCAATGGTAACCCCTATGATATGGATGGTTGGAGTATTCAGTGTCAGCCAGTAGTCCATTAAACGTTGAATATAAAGTGATCTGTGAGTCTCATCTGGCGGGAGTTCATTGTCTCTCCGATGATTGTCATTTTCAGTTTGGTATTTTCGAAGGATTGATCCTGTTACGCCAGTATTGATGAATTAAACAAAACAGATGCAATTTATCACAGCACACAGCAACAATAAGTCATCGAACACTGAACACCCTTCTAATAACAAAAAGTCTACAATGTTCTGTATAAGAAACACTGCTTTCCTGTTCATGTTCACATCAGATAACCTATCCCATTAAGATGCTCAACTTGGAGCTATTTTTTAAAAATCTTTTTTTTGGATGCAGGCATTGCTGGATGGGCCCACGATTTCTTGTCCGTCCCTCATTGCCCCCTTGAGAAAGTGGCGTTGAGCTGCCTTCGTGAACCGCTGCAGTCCACCTGCTGTGTGTTGACCCGCAATGCTGTTAATGAGGGAATTCCAGCGTTTTTACACAGCAACAGTGAAGGAACGGCGATATATTTCCACATCAGGATGTTGACTGGTTTGGAAGGGAATTTGTAAGTGGCAGTATTCCCATAAGCCTGCAGCCCTTGTCATTCTAAACGAAAGTGTTCGTGGGATTGGAAGATGCTGTCTGAGGATCTTTGGGGAATTTCTGCATTGTGTCTAGTAGATAGTACACACTTCAACTACTGAGAAACGGTGGTGGAGTTTGTGAATGCTTGTGGATGTGATGCCAATCAAATGGACTGTTTTGTCCAGGATGGTGTCAAACTTCTTGGTGTTGTTGGGTCTGCACTCATTCAGGCAAGTGAGAGAATTCCATCTCATTCCTGACTTGTGCCAAGTAGATGATCGACAGGCTTTGGTTAGTCAGGAGGTGAGTTACTCGCACAGTATTCCTAGACTCTGATCTGCTCTTATATTTATGTGGCGAGTCCAGTTGAGTTTCTGGTCAATGATAACTCCCAGGATATTGATAGTGGGGAATTTAGTAATGGTAATGCTGCTGAATACCAAGTTGTTACATTGTTTCTTATGGTGATGGTCATTGTCTGGCATCTGTGTGGTTTGAATGTTACTTGCCACTTATCAGCCCAAACCTGGTGAGGGTCCAGATCTTGTTGCATTTGGGCATGGACTACTTCCATATCTGAGCATTTGCGAATGGTGATGAACATTGTGCAGTCATTGACAAATATCCCCACGTCTGACCTTATGATGGAGGGAAGGGCATTGATGAAGCAGCTGAAGATGCTTGGATTGAGGCTTTATCTGAAATGTCACTGAAGATATTACCTAGTATGGTGATGAAACGTCTGATAATGAACCTTCCAGCTCAGCGAGCAAACCTACATTCACATTATCCTGAGAGACTGCTGCAGAAATGTTCTGGAGCAGAGATGACTGACCTCCAACAACAATGACCATCTTCCTATCTGTCAGGTATGACACCAGTAATGGAGTATTTGCCCGCAATACCCTTTTTGATCGGGTTCCATGATGCCACATTTCAAAGAATGTAGCTTGATGGTAAGGGCTGGAATTCAGCTCCTTTTTCTATGTTTGAACCAAGGCTGTAATGAGATGGATAGATATGGACAAACAGAAGTAAGAAGTTTTATTTAGAAATTCCCCTGGACTGCAAACCCTTTGTCTGGGTATCATACACTGTGAGAAGTGTGTTGATACTGGCTGTCATCCCAGATCACTTATTCCCAATAATGTTACAGAGCTAGGTTACTGACAGCGAACAATATCCATTCGGCCAATAGATCAGTACCATGGAGAAGGTGGGTTTTAAAAAAAAATAGACTATGCGAGGAACAGCAGGGAATGATAAAAAAAACCCACTGTGTGAGAGACTGGTCCAGAGAATCTCAATCAGGTGGATCGCTGACTGTCGTGGAAATTAATCTGACTGGACTCAGATGTGAGCAAGAGCAAAGGAAAAGCTTTATTTTTAACCACTGCAGGGAGCCAATACACTTGGCAAACACACCTTGTGTAAGGGCCCTGAACATTATTAACATATTCCTTTTATGTCCTTCTTATCACACGCTCAATGACAAGAGTTGGGAAACATTCGAGTTCTTATTTTCTCATCCCCTTGCCGTGGACATAACTGTCTTTATATTTTTCTTTGCTTTTCTGCTGAATTCGCCTGCTCGCCAGGCCAGGTTGAATGTATACAAAGTTCAGTAAAGACAAGCTGTCTCTTCGACTGCAGAATTCAGCAAAGTGTTTGCAATGTTCAGAAAAGTTTTAGAATTAGCATAGCATTCTCTTTCAGGTTTCACAGAAAATGTTAAGTTTGTTAATTTTCCATTACACTGACAGAGGGGAAATCAGGATCTCAGCTGTGGATCAAATAATGATTGATAAATATCACACACCACTTCCATAGTCTGTAATCCACTTTTCAATTTATTTAGCTCCATATCAGGAGTACATTTTAACAACCTTATCTCTTTGTAGTTTGCATGTTTCCGTCTGTACAGAAAATCACTTTTCCCTGTATTTTGTATTGCATAAATGCATTTCATTAATATTGTCTCTGCTTACTCCTCATTGCAGATATACCCTTGAATCTCTTATTCATATGAGTTATAAAGAGTAACGTTCCAATGCTAGTGATTGGGGAACATCACTGTCCCTCCACCCAGACTGAACAGTCATGTCCCCGAGTCCTCGCCATCTTCTCTCTTTTCCCCAATGTCATAATCACAATGTAAATGAAGTCCAGTAAATGATACTTCATCACAGTTCCTTTGCATCGATAACATCAACAACATGACCCACAGCTGCCCTCTCTGATTCTGGAATAACAATCTCAATTGTGTTTGTCATGTACAATTCTGCATTAACATATCCATGCCGTTTGTTTGTTATAAAACCACATTTTCTCAGGCACATTTGGCCATCAGATCATGGATGAAAGATGTTCTTTCAATGTTTTACTGATATTGCAATGACTGATCTGTAGTTACAGGATTTGTTTCTCCATGTATGAGCAGAGAAGCATGTTTATGGTCTGTTAAACCTCTGGCATTATTTCCATATCCAAGGCAGACTGAATGATTACACACAATCAATCTTCCATCTTCAACATTCCTTCCTTCAGTCACACTCACATATCACACCCAGAATGCAGGAATGTGCAAAGTTATTTTGAATTTTAATGAAACAGTATTGAATTGAAAGGGATTAACTGAGCTGTGTATTCAGCGATTGTGATTATGTCAGTCTCCATGGATCCTATGCAATCCGAGAGAAATTCCCTCTTCTATGAAGAAGGGAATGTTTTCAGTGTTTTATCCCATCGTATGATCAGGGGCATCACCCACACCAGTAACAGGGATCTGCAGCTTCAAAGAGAGGGTGAGGAGAGATCAGAAACTGATAGCAGTGGACTGGAATATTCCAACAATGGACGGGAGTTTATCCTATGGTCTTTCCTGGCTTTCCCAGCCTTGGATATCATTAGTATCGTGGATTGAAGATATACTGATGGTTATTCAATCTGGTTACTATCCTATCCTTGCTATAGTTGGTACTCCTAGTAAGTCTCTCGAGCTGTCTAGTGGAACAGTCTGAACTGAATTTATGCTCATTATATGTAAATTTTGGAAAGGTGCAAATCAACGTTTCCATTTTCAATCAAAGATTCCATTCCTTAGAAATTATAACGAACAAAGTACTCAATACCAGTTGCTCACCAATATGCGAGGATGAAACCGACTGTTCTCCACCTCCTTGATTCATTTTCCCCTCCCCAGTTTACATCTCCATATCTTCCCCTCTCACCAATCCTTTCCAGTACCACCGTTGAGACATCCAGTGTCCTCCTCAGCCTCATGCAATTCCTGAATAAACCTTTGTTTGTGCCTTTGTTAATTCCGGATACAGCTGTTTCACGTCCCTTCTACCACGTGTCCATTGCAAAACAATTGCACTTGAGATGTTTAACTTGTTCTCTGCACAGAATCTGAAAAATGGGATGACAGTGTATGGTGGTCACATCATTGGTTCATAATCCAGAGCCACAGAATTATAATTTGTTGTTATCGGCTTGCCTCATGCCCATTACAGAAAGCAGTGGGTCATCCTTTCCTCGTCAGGTTTCTGTGTGACTGCAAACCCACAGTACTGTGTTTTACTCTTTTATGTCCTGTGGTAAAGCTGCACTAGCCACTCAGTTCAAGGTCGCCATAAGATGCTGGTCTGACCAGGTCTGCACAGATCCTGCAAGGGTAGATCAAAAGGAAAGAGAGCTCCCTCCCTCTGCCTGTATCCCATATTCCAGCAGTTCATTTCCATTCAGGTAGGTGGCCATTCACTGTTTTAGATGGATTCTTTGTGATTGAGTCTCTCCCCTAGAGTGATGTCCATCTGAATAGGCACCTACGGTGCTTGCTTTATTGATGCTGACCTACAGATGTAAGGATGTTTTAAATTGCAACTCAGTGACAGTGCATCGTAAATGAATAGTTTCCTATTTCACACAAAAGGAACGGAGTCAGCTAAGTGAGGGAAAGGAATGTTTGCGATCAAACCTGAGAGTGTAGTTGAGGCCGTATTTGGAGCATTATGGACAGATTTTCTCTCCTTTATAAGAAGTGATCTTACCAGAGAGAATGTGAAAAGGAGTTCCACCAGATTAATCTCTGGGATAATGGCACCCCGAGGAGTGAGTGAGGGTTGATCTGTAGCGCTGTGAGAGAATTCGAGGTGATTGCATTGAACCCTGGGGGGGTGGGCAATCACTCATTATATTCTAAACAAACAACGGGAAGTTGATAGATCCCATGACTGTTGTTTCACTCAGGATGCATAATTCTGGATAGTTTAAGTGCCTCTGAGGACGTTACGCCCTCCCCCACCCCAACTCGCACTCCCCACTGTAATTGACAGAGAAGGAGAGGTCCAGGTTTTGAATAAACTCTCCCCACATTAAATCAGTGCAATTGGTGTGCGATCCTGCACTGAATGTCATATTATCCACCACCCTGACAGCAGCCACAATGCCTTCATTCTAAAACAGTTAACTATTCCCTCCACCTTCTGACCTTCATGAAGAACATGAATCCATCTTCTCGGAGATGCAAGCTGCCTCCTTGAGGTTTAAACCATAAGACGATAAGACATAGGAGCAGAAATTAGGCCATTTAGCCCATTGAGTCTGCACCACCATTCAATCATCGCTGATGGGTTTCTCAATCTCATTCTCCGACCTTCTCCTTGTAACCCTTGATTCTCTGGATAATCAAAAGCTTATCTGTCTCCGTCACAAATATACTCAATGACCTGGCCCCCACAGCCTTCTGTGGCAACAAATTTAAAAGGTTCACCATTCTCTGGTTAAAGACATTTCTCCTTATCACTGTTCTAAAAGGTGCTCCCTTTCATCTAAGGCTGTGCTCTCTGTTTCTAGTCTAATGGAAACATCTTACCAACATCCACTCCGTCCAGGTCATTCAGTATTCCGCATGCTTCCATTACAATCCCTCTAATCCTTCTAAACTTTATCATGTATAGACCCAGAATCCTCCAACATGCCTCATACGATAAGCTTTTCATTCCTACGACCATTCTTGTGAAGATCTTGTGAACATACCCCAGGGCCAGTACATCCTTCCTGAGATATGTGTCTCAAAATTACGCACAATACTCAAAATATGGTCTATATTGAGCCGAATACAACCGTATTCATTTCCTCTCATAAAAATGCTATCAATAATAAATGCAATTGTACTCCTAACAATTGCCTCAACCTGCAATCTTACCTTGAGAGAACCCTGCACTAGAACTCCCAATTCCCTTTGCACTTCAGATTTCTGAATTTTCTCCCGATTTAAAAAATAGACCATGTCTCTATTCTTCGGGCCAAAATGCATGACCTCACACTTTGCGATGTTGGATTGCAGCTGCCGATCTCTTTACCTGTCCAACTCCTTCTTCAGCCTCTCCACCTCCTCAATATGACCTGTCCATTTGCCTATCTTTGTATCATCTGCAAACTTAGCCAGAGTGCCCTCAATTCCCAAGTCTAGACTGTTAACGTTACGATTAAAAATTATGATTCCAATTCTGAGCCTTATGGAACACCACTTGTCACTGTCTGCCTTCCTGGTAAGGACCATTTCATCCCCACACTCTGCTTTCTACCAGACAGCCAAGCTTCTACCAATGCCACTACGTTGCCTCTAACACCATGGACCCTTATCGTACTCAGTCATCTCTTGTGTGAATCATTGTCCAAGACCTTCTTGAAGACAAGGTGGATAACTGTGTTTGGTCGAGCCTGCTCATTTCGTCTTCAAAGGATTCCAACAGATTTATCAAGCATGACCTTCCCTTGATGAAACCGTAGTGATTTTGCCCTATTTTAACAAACACTTCCAAGTATTCAGAAAACTCATCATTCACAATGGATTCCAGGATCTTACCCACGACCGAGTTTAAGCTATTCATTGTGGATCTTTTGTCTTTTTCCTTACTCCCTCGTTAAAGAGGGGTGTCACGTTAGTGGGTTTCCAGTGATCTGAGATTATTCATTACTCGAGTGATTCCTGAAAGATCACCACGATCGCCTTCCTTCTCTGTTCCGCTATCTCCCTTATAACGCTGGGATGTAGTCCATCTGGTCAAGGTTATTTAACTACCTTCAATTTTTTTCTAGCATGTTCTCCATGGTGGTGGCCAACATATTCAGCTCTGGCCTCTCAATCGCTTGAATGTTTAATGTATTACTCGTGTCTTCCATCGCTAAAGCTGATACGAAGTAATTCTTCATGTCCTTGGCTATTTTCTCGGTCCCCACTACTATCTCTCCAGTATCATTTTCCAGCAATCCAATGTTCACTTTTGCCGCTCATTTGTACTTTATATATCGACAGAAACTGTTACAGTCTTCCTTAACATTACCCCAGACTTAATCATCTCCCTCCTTATTTTAGTTTGTTTGCCCTCAGTTTTATCTTGGTAAGCTTCCCAATCCTCAGATTTCCCTCCGCACTTTGCCACATTATATCCTTTCTCTTTTGCTTTTCTGCTATACCTGACTTCCCTAGTCAGCTATGGTTGCCTCATCCTCCCTATACAAGCCTCTTTTTCCTCAGGATAAATCTCTGTTGTAACCTGAATTACTCCAAAAATCTCCTGCCATTGCTGTTGCACTGTCTTTCCTGCTGGGCCCGTCTCCCAGTCAATTCCAACTACTCCTCCCTCATGTCCCTGTAATTGCCTTTATTCAGCTGTAATACCGTTACTACTGATTCTACCTTCTCCATCTGAAACTGCAGAGTAAGTTACATCATATTATGATCACTGCCTGCTAAGAATTCCTTCACCTTAAGCTCCTTCATCTATTTCGCCTGTACAAGCTGCTCCAAAAAGCCATCTCATACACTTTCCACAAATTCCTTTCCTTGCAAACCATGACCAACCTGAATTCCCAGTCCACCTGCATAAATGAAATCCCACATGATCATTGTAACTTTGACTTTCCTACAGAACTTTCTAGCTCCTGGTGTATCTTGCACCCCAGCTCCCTGTACATAACTCTAAGTGCATTTTTTCACCTTTTTGATTCCTCAATTCTACCGACACAGATTCTACACGATCTGACCTTACTTGATTTCTTATTATTGATTATTGATTCAATTCTATTCTTAATAATGAAACAACTCTATCTCTCTGCCCACCTGCCTATCTTTTCGACAGGATGAATATCCTTGAGTATTCAGCTCCTAATCCTGATCCTGTAATGACCATGTCGTACCTGCCAATTTGTGAATGATTCACAAGCGTGTTTAACTTATTCCTTATGCTGCAAGCATTTCGATATGATAGTTTAGTCCTGTATTATCAGTCGCTCTTTTCACTGTCATTTATTTGTCCAGCCGTTGGTACCTACACAGACCCTGTCCACTGGATCATTCCCCGCCCAATCCAAGTTCTTCTGTAGCCCAGATGATATATCCCAAACTCAAGTACCAAGTAGGCAACTCATCATTCTGGACTCTCAATCCCAATCACAGAGAACAGTAGCTATGTCTCTAACTCTGATTATCCATCATTGGGCGGCACGGTGACACAACACTGCTGCTTCAAAGTGCGAGGGACTCGGGTTCAATTCCAATCTCTGGACCCTGTGTGTGTGGACTTTGTAAATTCTTCCCGTGTCTGCATTGGGAACATTAACTCTTTCGTCTCTCCACAGTATGTCTCTGTGTTTGCTTCGGATTTCTACCATCTACAGTATTTTTGCTTTGGTTCGACAGAGAAATCTAGCAAATGTGACAGGTTTTCGTAAAAGCAGCCGTGCATCGCGAGTTCCCTGGTTGTTTAGGAATCTTGCCCGGCCCCTTCCGTGTGTGCAGTGTCCCTGGATACCCATTCCATCCCTTTAATTCCCTCAGTCCATCGTCACTACATGCAGCCTTTTCTTGTGCCACCCCTGGGACTCCCCACACCCCATTGCCTGGCACTGGACACTCCCTTCGCAGGACTGTGCACACAACGACACTGGGCACTTTGTGACCCATTGGCGATGCTGGGTAAAGATCCTGCCATTGAAAGGAACAGAATAACTAAAGTCCAATTGAATAGCAAAGCAGAGTAAACAAGCTGCATGACATCCATCTGCTCTGACATTTTCTAGTGTTCTGTTTATCCTCGTCCATCTGCAAATATATGGTTCATTTGTATACCTTGGTAAAAACAATGACTGCAGATGCTGGAAACCAGATTCTGGATTCGTGTTGCTGGAAGAGTACAGCCGTTCAGTGGTGCTCTTCCAGCAGCACTAATCCATATGTATACCTTGTCAAATAGGTTTAGTGTCGGGGATAGATATCAGATCCTCTGGGCATTGGACTAATTCAGTGGACTCCACTTTCCTGAGGTCACACTTAAGTTTTTATTATCAAGTTTATCCACTTTAAAGAAAAGGCATTGCGAGAGTTCTGTTGAAAGGATATTTGAATTTGTAGACACTAGAATATGTCACGTGTGAGTGAGGTTAGGACTAGGAAGGTAGCAAAGATAGATACATGGCCAAACAGCTGGCAGGGCAGGCAGCACTTCTGATATGTGGATCATTGGGATTCCCGAGTCGGTAGGACCTAAACAAGAAGGACAGGATGGACCTGAACTGGCAGAAATCTCTGATATGTGGAGAGGTGTATAGCAGGAAAGACAGTGGAACAGCAATGGCAGGTGATTCCAAGATTAATTCAGGAGACACTGCAGAGATCCATGCTGAGGAATAGAGGCATGATACAGGGAGGATAAGGCAACCAGGGCTGACGAGGGAAGTCAGGGATTGCATACAAGCAAAAGGGCAAGCATACAATGTGGTGAAGTGCAGTGGGAAATGAGAGAATTGGAAAACTTATAAAGACCAACAGAGGGCAAAACAATAAGGAGGGAGAAGATTAAATATAGGGGTAACCGAACCAGCAATATAGAGGAGACTGTAAGAGGTTCTTTAGATATATAAAGTGCAAAAGAGAGGTAAAAGTCATATTGGACACTGGAAAATGCTGCTGGAGAGACAGTAGTGGGAAACAAATAAATGAACGAGGAACTTGGCGTCAGTCTTCACGGTGGAAGACAAGAATGATTTCACAAAAGCTGAAGAGAGTGAGAGGGCAGAGCTGAGTATGGTGGCCATCATCAAGAATAACATGTTACAAAACTGAATGGCCTGAATGTGGAGAAATCACCTGGACCAGATGGACTACACCCCCAGTCTTGGAAGGGAGATAGCTGAGGAGGTAGTGCAAGTATAAGTAGTAATCTTTCAGGAATGACTAAAATCAGGAAAGGACCAAGAAGCTGGAAATTGCTCATGTCACACCCCGTTTAATAAGGGAGTTAAATAGAAAATGGAAAATTACAGACGGATTAGCCTTACCTTAGTAATGGGTAACAACCTGGAATCCATCGTGAAGGATGGGATTTCTGAATACTTGGAGGTCTTTGGTAAAATAGAACAGAGTCAACATGGTTTCATCAAGAGGAGGTCAGGCTTGACAAACCTGTTAGAATTCACTGAGGCAGTAACGAGCAGATTAGACCAAGAAAAACTATAGATGTTATCCGCTTGCTCAGCAAGAATCTTTTGACAAGGTGCCCCACAGGAGGCTATTGAGAAAGATAAGGGCCCATGGTGTTAGAAGCCATGTACGAACATGGATAGTAGCATGACTGTCTGACAGAAAGCAGGGAGTTGGGATTACAGTGTCCTTCTCAGAATGGCAGCCAGGGACCAGTGGTGTTCCATAAGACTCAATGTTGGGACCACAACTTTTCCCTTTATGCATTAATGATTTGCATGAAGGAACTGAGGGTATTCTGGCTAAATTTTCAAAAAATGTAAAGATAGATAGAGGGACATTGAAGAGGTGGTTCGGCTGCAGAAGGGTGCTCTAGCGAATCTCCTCAACTTCCCGCACCTCCGCACTTGATCTCCACCATTCCAAATACAACAAGGAGAGAACCCCTCTAGTGTTCGCCTTCCATCCCCCCAACAACAGGATACAACGCATCATCTTCCGCCATTTCCGCCACCAACAGTCAGACCCCACCACCAGAGGTATAATTCCTTCCCCACCCATATCAGCAGAGACCATATCTCCACCCATATCCTTCACAACTCCCTCGTGAGGTTCACGCGCCCCCCAACCCCACCCAGCCACCTTCCACTCCTGACACTTTCTTTGCCACTGCAAGAGGTATGAAACCTATGTCAACATTCTCTCCTCACATCCATCCAAGGCTTCAAAGGATCCTTCCACATCAGGCAAAGAACATCCTGTGCATCCAAACACCACATCTACTCTGTCCATTGCAACGGATCTCCTCCCCATTGGGGAGACAGGGCATCAATTTGCAGAACGGTTCAGGTAACACACTCGGACACACACACCCAACAACCCACTTCCCTATCCTTGAATACTTCAACTCTCCCTTCCACTACAACAAGGACATGCAAGTTTTTGGCCTCCTCCATGGCCAATTTCTAGCCACCAGTCGTCTGGAGAAAGAATGCATCATCTTCCACCGAGAGACCCTCCAATCACACGATATCAAAGGCAATTTCACCAATTTCCTTATCTCCCCTCCCACCACCTTATCCCAGATCCAACCCTCTAGTTCAGTACCGCCCTCTTGAACTGTCCAACCTGTCCATCTCCCTTCCCATTTATCCACTCCACCTTCCACTCTGACTTTTCACTATCACCACTCACCTTCATCTCGCTTCCTCCCAGCCCCAGCCCCTCCCATTTATCTCTCAGCCCCCTTCCGCCCAACCCCTTTGTTCCTGATGAAGACTTTACGCCTGAAACACCGAATCTCCGGCTCCTCGGATGCCGCCTGACTCGCTGTGTTTTTCTATCATCACACTTTTTGACTCTGATCTTCAGCATCTTCTGTCTTTACTTTCTCCTACAGGTTAGGGGAGTGAGAAAAGATGTGGCAGATGGAGTATAATGTGGGCAAGTGTGACATCATGCACTTTGCCAGGAAGAATACTGGCATGGACTATTTCCTAAATAGCAAGCAGGTTCAGAAGTCAAAAGTGCAAAAAGCTGAGGGAGTTCCAGTCCAGGAGTCTCGAAGGGTAATCTTGCAGGTTGTCAAAAGTTAGGAAGGCAAATACAATGATGGCATTTATTTCAAGAGGGCTTGAATATAAAAGCAGGGATGAACTTCTGAGGCTGTATAAGGCTTTGGTCAGGCGACATTTGGACTATTGTGCACACTTTTGTGTCCCATATCTCAGGAAGGATGTACTGGCCCCGGAGCGTTTTCCAAGGAGATTCACGAGAATGGTCCCAGGAATGAAATGCTTAACATTTGAAGAACATCTGAGGGCTCTGGTTCTATCTATGATAGAGTTCAGAACATGTTAGGAGGTCGACTCGAAACTTACAGGATATTGAATGGTCTGGACAGAGTGGATTTTCGGACGATATTTCCAATGGTAGGAGAGACTAGGCCCCGATGGGAAAGAGTAAAGAGAAGACCATTCAGAACAGAGATACGGACGAACCTCTTCAGCCATAGAGTGGTGAATTATGGAATTTACCGCCACAGAAGGATGTCGAAGCCAGGTCACTGAGTATATTTAAGAGTGAGACAAATAGGTTCTTGATTGTAAGGGGGATCAAGGGTTACAGGTAGAAAGCGGGAGAATGCAGTTGAGAAGCTTAACAGCCATCATGGAATGGCGGAGCAGGCTCAAATGTCCTAATGGCCAAATTTCTGCTCCAATGTCTTCTATTTGTATGGTTAATATTGGCTCTCCTCATTCCTCATTGGAGTTGTATCCCGGAATTTGATCTTCATATGTTTTAAGAAGAATCAAATTCCAATACTGATAGTTCGGAAATATCATATTCCGTCCCTCCAGTCTCAGCAGCCATGTCCCCAATATCATAATCACACTGCAATAGAAATCCAGTAAAATTTACTTCATCATAGTTGATTGACATCGATAACATGAACAGTATGACCCTCACCTGCCTTCTCTGATCCTCGAATAACGATCTGAATTGTGTGTCACATCATATTCTCTGTTAACATATCCATGCCATTTGTCTGTTATCCTCATGTTGTTGTAAGCACATTTTCCTGTCAGAGTCTGGACTAGAAAATTTCTCTCCATATTTTACTGACATTATAATCACTGATCAGTAGTTACAGACTATATGTTTCGATTTATCAAAGGAGAAACTTTTTTTAAAGTTCTGACAATCCTTTGACATACTCGCATATCTAAGGCAGATTGAATGATTACATACAATCAATCTACCATCTCAAATATTTCTTCCCTCTGTGCACCCCTCCCCCCCCACACACACACATATCCCATGCCAAATGTGTAGCTTTCAACGTTTTTTTGAATTTTAATAAAATCAATATTGAATTCAAAGGGGTTAACTGAAGCTATTTGTTCAGTGACTGTGATTAATGTCAATCTCCATGGATCTTAATTATCACAATGGAGAGTTTTCATTGTTGAAAGATAAATGGGCTCTGTTCAATGTGTTATCCCATAGTATGAGGAGGAGCATCACTGACAGCACTAACAGGGATCAGCAGATCGAAAGAGAGAGAGAGACGGGGAGGAGAGATCAGAATCTGAGAACATTAGACTGGAATGTTCCATCAATGGACAGGAGTTTATCCTCGGGTCTTTACTGGCTTTCTCGGCCTTGGATATAATTAGCATGGCGATTCCAGGATATCCTTTGGATTATTCAGGGTGGTTACTATCCCATCCTCGCTATAGTTGGTGCTCCTAGTAAGTCATTATATTTAATAGGAGAAAGTGAGGACTACAGTTGCTGGAGATCAGAGCTGAAAAATGTGTTGCTGGAAAAGCGCAGCAGGTCAGGCACCATCCAAGGAGCAGGACAATCGACGTTTCGGGCATAAGTTCCTGAAGAAGGTCTTCAGCCCGAAAAGTCGATTCTCCTGGTCCTTGGATGCTGCCTGACCTGCTGCGCTTCTCCAGCAACACATTTTTCAGCTTTCAAGTCATTATATTGTCGACTAAACCGGGTTGACCTGAATTTCTGCTCATTGTATATGAATTTTGGCAAGTGCTAGTCAATGCCTTCAGTTCCAAACAAACATTCCTTTCCTTATATATTATAACTATCAAACTACTACAAACTACTATTTATAAATTACTCACTGATATGCGAGAAGGAACCAGACTGTTCTCAAACTCCATAATCCATTTTGTCCTTCACAGATTTATATCTCCATGTCCTCCCTACTCACCAATCCTGTCCAATACCACCATGATGATATCCCAGTCTCGTCCTCAGTCTCAGTGCAACTTCTGAATAAAACATTTGTGCCTTTGTTCAATCCGAATGCAATAGTTTCACGTTCCTTCTAACCACATGTCCATCACTAAATAATTGCTCTTGAAGATGTTTAACTTGTTCTCTGCACATACGGGAGGACAGCTTATGGTGGTCAAGCGATTGACTGATAATTTAGAGCCACAGAATAATGTCTGTTGGTATCTCATGAAGGAAATTGGGGTGTTTAAAAGCAACCATTATCATTTGTTATAAAAACCAATATGCTTGCCTCAAGACCTTTAGGGAAGTCAATGTGTCAAGCTTACTTTGTCAGGTTTCGGTCTGACTTCTGTGATGAACACATGGGTGTACTGTACCATTGAGAGAATTAAAAGCCAGCAATAACTATCTGACAGCACCAAGTGTTCTGAAAAATAGACATAATGTAACATTTGGTCAAACAACCCGATTAGCTCATTGTCCCAAAACAAAAACAAATTCAGCAAAACATTTTAAATTATACCCCAAAACACCCACCTCCAAACAAGTATGAATTTATTATATTGACAATCTTAAAAGCCAATAATACAATCTCCAATAATTTAGAGGGAAAAGACCATGGGAAAATTGAACAGTTGAGAGGAGAACTGCCAAGCTACCAGCGTTCAAAGACTGCCTGAAAAATAGCTTTCCTATAGGTACCTTTATTGATTAGTAACTGGTGAAGCAGAATACCCAAGAAGAAAAGAACACAGGAATATGGAGAAGAACCGAAAGCTTCCTGATTTTGAGATAAGAAGGTTTGTTTTGTAAATCTTAATTAGGAGTCTTATCGGACTAGTATTGTGGAGGGGGAAGGTAAAAGACAGGTTAGAGGAAGAAGTTATAAATAGTCATTCGTTTATTATTCTCTGTTATACTTTAAGAAATAAAGTTATTAATTTTAACTTTAAATAGATTTGGCCTCGCGAATTATATCAAAATACTGCATGGGATAAATCTTTTCTCTGTTGCTGGTTTAAATTAAGCAGGAAGATTTATCCTGTGTTGTAACACTACAAACCCACAGCTATGCGATTTACTCTTTACTGTCCTGTGGAACAGCTGAACTCAGTTCAAGATCAGCATAACATGCTGCCCTGACCAGAGCTTCATCCATCCTGTGAGAGAAGAACAGAAGGAAAGGTCGCTCCCTTTCTCTGCCTGTTCTCTGTATTGCTCCATCTCATTTCCATTCAGGTCCGTGACCATCCCCCATTTTAGGTTCAATCTCAGTGACTTTCTCCGTGAGGGTGATGCAGAGCTCCATAGGGATCTCTGGTGCTCGCTTTATTGATGCTGACGTACAGATGTAAGGGACTTATAAATTCCATGTCAGTCGTAGTTCATAGAGAAGGAATGGCTTTTTGTGGCACAGGAAAGAAATGGCAATGTCTAAGTGAGAGAAAAGGTGCTTTGTGATCATCCAGGAGAGGGTTGTTGAGGCAGTATTTGTGGGACTGTGGATAGACTTTCTCCCAAGTTTCACCAGACTAATCCCTGGGATGATGGCACCATGACCAGTGAGTGAAGCTCAGTGAGAGAATAAGAGGTGATTGCATTGAACCTTAAGGGGGATGGACAATCACTCATGATGTTAGAAACAGACACTGATACGGTGATAAGTTCCATGGCTTTTTTTCACTCAGATTACATGATTCTCGATAGTTTAAGAGCCTCTGAGAACTTTCCACATAACCACTCCCACTCCCTATTTCGACTAAGAAAGAGAGGAGAAAGAGAGGAGAGAGAGAGAGGGAGAGAGAGGGGTTCAGGCTTTTGAATAAACTCTCCCAACATTAATACAGTTCAATTGATGCGTGATCCTGCAATGAACGTCATGTTATCCATAATCCCGACTGCAACAACAATACCGTCATTATAAAAGAGTTAACTCTTTCCAGCAGTGTCGAGAGAAGGAAAGTCTTTTTACGCTACAGGAAAGAAACAGAGATGTCTAAGATGAAAAAGAGTTATTGTGATCATTGCTGAGAGTGTTGTTGAGGCAGAATTTGGGATATTGTGGACAGACTTTCTCTCCTTTATATGGAATGATCGCCTTGCCACAGAGAGAGTGCAATTGGGTTTCACCAGATTAATCCCTGGGATGGTGGTGGCATGAGGAGAGAATGATAATTAATCTCCAGCGTTGTGAGAGAATGAGACGCGATTGCATTGAACCTTGGGGGAAGGGACAGTCACTCACGATGTTCTAAATAGACACTGATACGGTGAAAATTCCATGGCTTCTTTTTTACTCGGGTTACATGACTGTCAATAGTTTAAGAGCATCTGAGAATATTCCCCTCACGCCACACCCAATCCCCATTTTGTATGAGAGAGACAGAGGACCAGTCTTTGAATAAACCCTCCCCACATCAAGACAGTGCATTCGGTGTTTGGTCCTACATTGAAAGTCTCGTTATCCGCAATCCCTACAGCAGCCACAATACGTTCATGCTAAAACTGTTAACTACTCCACCAGATTCTGACCCCCACGGAGTACATGGGTGTGTCTTCTCGGCGATGGAAAATACCTCCTTGAGACTTGTCACAAATCATTGGGCTTACCTCCGCATTGCCAGCAAACTTTGTTAAACAGCACACGTTCTACGAACAATGGAACCATGATTAACATCATGGAGTCCTCTATCAGTGCAGTCCCGGTTTCTTTGGTTTGTCATGTTGGAATATCAATGACCCCCTCTTGTTCCTGTATAACTGTGTCGTGGGGATGAATAGCCTCCTCCTGGTCTCATGGAACAGATTTAAGGGTCTGATTGGGCTCTACCTGCTCCTGTCTAACAGCTCGATGCACTGAACAGACCAGTCTTCTTCCTGTGTAACAGGCAGCAGTATTGCATGTGCTGTCACTTTTCCTGTTCCTGAATGCTAGCTCATACCCGTGTGCAACTACCTTGAAATGCTGAATGAGCTCCTCTTTTAACTGCCGAAATGGGCAGTGTCTGGCCGTACATAAATGTTACCGACACTTTAACAGCACAAACCGGATCTTGCTGCACAGAATGGTTCAGGAGCTGATGGGGGACAAAATGTTCTGAACATTGTGTGATCTTCAGTCCCACTTCCGATCTTATGATGGGAAAATACATTGATGGAGAAACTGAAGATGTTTGTGCTGAGGATGCTAACGTGAGGATCTCCTGCAGAGATATCCCGGGACTGAGAGGATTGTTGGCGACTGACCCCAAACCTTATTGTGTTCTGAAAGACCCCGTCCAGTGGGAAAGTTGCACCTGATTCCCATTCAGCTCAAATACATAGGTGGTCTCAATGGCATCCTCAGTCAAATACTGCATTGGTATCATAGCCATTCACTCTTTCCTGAGACCCTGTGTTCGCCTCTTGTTCATATCAATAGGTAACAATGTATGTGTAGGGAGTGTTTTCCTCTCACAGAAGGTAATCACTGTTAGAAATTATCTGGGCTAGAGAGCTAGGGAGCAACATTACTGAAAGCATTTAAGTAGGAGGTAGATGGATTTTTGACCTGTCAGAGAGCTAAGGGGTGAAGAATTGGGCATTAAAGAGGAGTTAATGTCAACAGTAGATCAGCCATGATGGTATACAATGGCTTGATCATCCGAATTACCTGATCCTATTCCTTTTGTCCTCCTATTCAGTAATTGCAAAGTTAATGTTTGTAATTTTCCTGAATGTTCTTTTAATGAACTTTGCAATCAGACAGAGTGAAGTATTTTGTGAGTCATCTCTAGTTGAGGTATGGGGACTGTATTCACATTGAATCTGGGTCTATAATATGACCAACAAATGAATCACAAGTTGCAGAGAGGAAACACTCTGTAATGAGACCAGAGGCGTCTTTTCAACCAAATAACATTTTCCAACCTACACCAAACCATGTGTGACAGTCTTGAGGGACTGGATGAGATCCTGCGTTACTGTTGACCAGGTATCTGGGACAAGTGGCCTCCATCTGCTCCTTTCAGGAGCTGTGGGGGGGTGGGGGGGGGGGTTGAATACAACATAGCAACATAGGACTGAGCAGCAGGAGTGGTCCATTAGATACTTTATCACCGCTCCATGTGCTTTTGGTCTCAGCAGCACGTTTCTGTCAGTATGCCACTTTTCTGCATACCAAAAACAACTTTGAATAAATGCAAACATCCAGAAACCACAATCCTCTGGGGAAGGGAATTTCCACTTGAACAGCTCTTTGAGAATTTCTCATTTGTGTTCCAACAAATGTTGGAATGTCACTATGTCCTTTTCCAGTCCCACTCCTCCACTGGTTACACCAATCTTAAGTGCAACCAGTTTAGTGATGTGGCCAATGATATAGATCTCAGAGTAGATCATTTTCGAGAAAAAATGTGAGACACAGGAAGTTGAACTCATAACAAATGGTAAAATGACAGAGTGCCCCAAATGTTATTCTGCCTTTGAAGTTACTCTGCTCACACAAGCTACTGCTAGTGAGATTTCTTTCTGGAACAGTTGGATTTGGCTGAATTCCCTTCGTTTCAGGCAGCGAAGAGATTCCAATGAATCCTCACCAGGAATCATTCACAAGTGGTACAGATAACTCAGGGATTGGCTGGTCTCACACTTTGCTATCGGGCGGAACAAAGTAAGAGAGAGGGATCAATCGCCTGCTGCTTCTCAGGCAGGGAACATTTTTCTCCCTTTCTCTGTTGGAACAAACAATTATGTCAACTGACCGCCAAACTGGACCATGTGCGATCTCCTGGAACATTCTCTGTAAAACCTGATTATGGATTATATGCAAGTGCGTCATTGCTCTTGTTGTGCACAATTCCTTCCAGTCCCAAAAATTTCCCACTTTATAATTTGATGACATGCTTATATGTGTCTGTGTAATTTGTAAATATTGGTAGGTGTCTTCATAGTATGTGTGTTAATATCAATGTATCTTTTCCTTAAAATTTATTCTCTAGCTTTAGTCTCCCTGACAGGAGATAATATGCATCCAGCTGATACACTTTTCATAAAGTCATGGATGGTTCAATACTATTTCTCAGCTAAGATCAAAACTGATAATCCCCCATAACAAAAGACCTGCTTTCCAGGAATGAGTAATTCTTCGAAAAGAATTATATCTTTTTATTTTAGTTTAGGGGATCAAACCTGCACACAGTGCATTAGGTGTGGTCTCAGAAATACACGGTACAGATGCAGTAAAACATTCCTGCAATTAAACCCGATGCTTTTTTTTTGCCAAAAAACAGCATTATTCCACTTACCTTCCAAATCACTTGCTGCATCTGACTTCATATGATTCATGTTGCAAGAACATGGAAACCTCCTTTATCACAGAGTCCGGCAATCTCTCTCCATTTAAATTGTTTACCATTGTTTCATCTTTCATGCCAAAATAGACAACTTACCTTATGTTATTTCTGCTGAAGGTTTGCTCACTAACCGTCCCTGCCTGCATCATTTTGCAGACTCACTACCTCCATTTGACGACACATTGAATGGCCATCTTGGTGTATGAACTAATTGAGCTCCAAGCTATTCCCTCCCCTTCCTCCAGATCTTCGATAAAGATTATTGATCATTGATGACCCCACAGTGATGTCTGAGGCACTCCATCAGTTACAGCTTTGCAGCCTGAAAATACACATTTGTCTCTACTCTCTATTTCCTGTTGTCGACAGCTTCCCTGTTCCTGTGTCGCGGCTCAGACGGGTTGAATGGCCTCCTCCTAGACTGTGTAGTGTACTGAAAGAGCTGAATTGCTTCATTCTATATTCCTGTGTAATTCCTGAGAGGGGCAGAATGGTCTCCTCCTGTGTCATTGTAACGATCTTGACTGACTTAATGGAGTGGTCCCCAACCCTGTAACAGCATCGAGGGGTGGATTGAGGGAACACATTGGGTAGGGGCAGAAGTTGCCCATTCGGCTGCACCATTCAGAATGCTCATGGCTGATTCTAGTGTGCCTGACCATCCATTTCCTGTCTGTTCCCAATAAACACTGAGCCTTCTGTCCAGTAAAGATCTCAGCCTGGAATATCTTCTATAACCGAGTCTTCACTGCTCCCTGAGGATGAGGGCACTACATGTAGCACAAGACTAAAGTGAATGGGACTTCCTTATTTCATTGTGGGACAACTGTTATTTTAAAACTGTGTTAACTGAACATCAAGTCTCCACCTCTTTTCAGACATAAGGTAAGAATAATTAGGAATAAAGACAAACCATTCCAGACTCCAAACCTATCGCACATTCCCACTGACCCTTTCCAATCAAATATCTATCACACCCAGCCTCTGTTGCTGTCTCAGGAACAGAATGCCTGATAGCATAATACCGCAGGAGCATTCAGGAAATGAGCATATTGAGGCCATTCAGCCTATCGAGTCTGAAATTCCGTTCAATAATTTCTTATTAGTACCTCGACCTCATTCTTCTGCCTTCTCCCTGGAATCCTTGATCCACTTACAAATCAAAAACATATCGATTTGTGTCTTAATGACACTATTGTCTGTGCCTCTGTGTGTCTGTATGTGAGCAAGTGTTTGTGCGTGTGTCTGTCTGTGTGTGTGTGTCTGTGCCTCTGTTTGTGTGTGTCTGTATGTGTGTGTGGGGGGGTGTGTGCCTGCGTGTGTGTGTGCATGTGCTTGTTATCTATGTGTTTCCGTGTCTCCGTCTGTCTGTCTGTGTTTCAGCCTGTGTTGCTCTCTGTATTTATGTCGATTTGTATGTGACTTTATATGTCTATCTGTGTTTATACGTGTGTGTATGCCTCTCTCCTTGTAAGTATTGTGTGTGTTCGTCTGTGTATTTCTGTGTCTGCATCTCTATGCAATGAGGTATCTGGGTTTTTTTGGAAGTGAAAGGACTGTTGTGACTGTTGTGGGAGCTGCCAGTGGGTTTAAACTGAGAATTGCCCTTCACTGAACATTGCTCCTTAACTGGTCAGTAGGACGTGGATTTTTCAGGTTCTCCACACGAGGCTTCCTGATCCTCTCCAGCTCTTTAAGAGTCCTCCCCACATGGCGGGGTGAGGGGAGTGAGGGAATGGATATCGGGCACTTCACTACCCGGCTTCGACCTTTCTATCCTATTCCAGGCAGTTTCTCCTGGAATGGGAGAAAGGGATGGAGGGAGAGTGTGAATGGGTGACCCTGCTGTTTGTGCTGGTGTAGGTGGAGGGAGTTGTGAGGTATCTGGAATGAGTCAGTCGACAGTTTTGAATCCATATAGCATGATTAGTTGCTGAATTCAATAGTGAGAGTGGTAGTGCCTGAGCCTTATTTGGAGACAGAGCATGAACCTTGTTCGGCGTTAGGTGCTATAACAGATATACAGTGAGTGTGAGGGAGCAGAGAGTATATGGTAAGTCTTATCCTAACAGAGAGAGGAGGATATTGTTGCTTGTCCAGTATTGTGGGACATTTCTCCAGATCATCTCAGCGTCGAGGTGAGCCTCCCTGAATGTCTTGTCCAGGTTTATCACTAATAAGGACACATACCTGTCCCTCAGATTCCACAGAATCAGTTTATGTAGAGTTTACAGATAGCAAGGAGAAGCAAATATTGGTGTGTTATATATCGAAACCAAAACGGTAGCAGAAAATCGGAGCATCACATGCTCTGGAAATTAGATAGACAAGTATTGTGGATACTGCAATATTATTGAATGGTTAACAGCGTCAACTAAGTGACTCCTGAAGATGTGAAAAATAAGTTCCGTAAGTGTGTATGAGGTGGGTTGAAGAGTATATTGTGAAGCAAACTACAGAGCTGGTAATTTCGGATTTGATGTTGTGTGGTCAGAAGGACGAATTATTAACCTTGGTCTGAAGCAGCTTTTAAAGATTAATGCCATTTATAAGATGCAGTTTACAAGGTGTCTGCATACAGTTTAGAATGTTTGAATATTCCAGTCAAACATCATGGAAGACTGGAGGCTAGAGTGTCATGATATCTTCAGTAAATTGGGAAAGTACAATATTACATTCATTGGGAGACAAGCAATGGTTGTTAGAGTCATAGACGCAGACAGCACGGAGACAGGCCCTTCAGCCCAAACTGATCCATTGCAACCAAAATGCCCATTCACGCTAACACAATTTCCCTGCCATTGTCCCATATCTTTCTAGTCCTTTACTATCCATGTATTTGTTCAAATGCTTTTTAAATATTGTTAATGAATCCGCCTCAACCACTTCTCATTCCATATGCGTAACAGCCCCGGTGTTAAAAAGTTATTCCTCAAGTTCCCTTTAGTTCTGTCCCCTCTGACCTTAAACTGATGCCCTCTTAATCTGTGATTGCCCAACCCTGGGAAAAAAGACTGGGTGCATTCATCCTATCCATGCCTGTCATGATCTTATAAACTGCAATATGATCCTCCCTCAGCCTCATGCATACACAAGTAAAAAGTCCTAGCTTGTCCAACCTTTTTCTGTAACTCAGACCATTGAGACCTTGGCAATATCCTTGTAAATGTTTTCTGCACTCTTTACAGTTTAATAATATCTTCCTATAGCAAAGTGAACAAAACTAAACATAACGCTACCAATATGGCCTCACTAGCATCCTGTATAACTGCATCATAACTTTCTAATTTCGATACTCAGTGATATAAACTGATTAAGGCCAGTGTGTCAAAAGCTTTCTTCACTGTCTACATCTGAATCAACTTCCAGAGAACCATGCACCTGAATTCCAAGGTCCCTCTGTACCACTACACTCCTTAGGACCCAACCATTCACCATGAAACTCCAACCTTGATTTGACTTTCTAAAATGCAAGAACTTACATTGATCTATATTAACATCCATTTGCCATTTCTCAGCCATTTCTCCAGGTGATCGAGGTTCTGCTGTAGTTTCTGAAATTTCTGATAACCTTCCTCACTCTCCGTGATGCAGCTTGTTTTAATGCCGTCTTCAAACTTACAAATCATGCCTGTACATTTTCATGTAATATATTTAATATGTCGTGGTGTCAGCATCAACCCCTGAGGCATTCCACTATTCACAGGCCTCCAGTCTGACCAGCATATTTCCAGTATTAATCTCTCCTTCCTACCATCAAGGCAATTTTGTACCTAATTTGCCAGCTCCCCCTCAATTCCATGCGATCTCACCTTGCAGAGCAACGTACCATGTGGAAACTTACTGAAGGCCTTACTGGAATCAACCTATACTGCATATACCACCCAGACCTCATCAACGTTGCTGGTCACTTTATCAAAGAACTCCAACAAAATTGTGAGTCATGCTCTTCCTTACACAAACTCCTGTGCTGAATTTAATGAAGGGCTTTTGCCAGAAACATCGATTTTTTTCTGCTCCTCGGATGTTGCCTGACCTGCTCTGCTTTTCCAGCACCATTCTAATCTTATTCCGAACCACACCCTGTCTTTCCAAATGCATGCATATCCAATCTCTCCAAATCTTCTACAGTAACCTATCCACTAAATTTTAGGATTACTGGTCTTTAATTCACAGGTTTATTTTGTAGCATTTCTTGAATATGGGCTCAGCATTCGCTACATTCCAGTTGTCCAGGACCTCACTCGTTGGCCAATGATGATAGAAAAGAGCCAAGCAGTGCTGCCGCAATTTCTTCTCTATCCTCCAATCCTCCTGTGGTGTTCCTGAATATAATTGGTCAGGACCAGGAGTTTTTAGAAATACTGCAAAATCTGAAACATACGTCTCTTTATTTCAGGTGCAAACACCAAAGAGTGAGAAAGTGACTCAGTGATGGTTAACATAACAAATTAGAAAATATGTTAATCGTAGGAAGTGACTTCAGAAGAATTCCAGCTATTGTGGAAAGCTGAGACTTCTCAGAAATTAACGAACCAAAAAAGGAAGGTCATGAAACCGAAATTGAAATCAAAAAGCGAACATACATGCTAACAAACAGGAACACAAAGACTACATCAATCTGCGATCTACATTTCAAAGGAAACAAAATAAAAGCAAGGTCAAATGTGGAAATTTGTAATCAGGAGAGGAGAGGTCCTTGTGGAGAACAGGGAAATGGCCGAGAAATAACCAGTTACATCGCATCTGTCTTCATGGAGGAAGATTCAGAAAATCCCCCAGTAATACCAAGTGATCATATTGGACTCCTGGAGCTAAAGATAAAGTCAATTCATATCAGTAACAAGGTATTACGTGAACATGTACTGTATTGAGCATTGCTAAGTCTGCTGAAACAGATGTAATTCATATCAAAATGTCGTAAATTAACCACCAATAGTAGTATTAATTGCACTGTCGATGACTGTGTTTTATTTTCCTGGACATTCTGCAGAGACTGGAAACTTTTGTGGATAAACTATAGATGAATGGAAGGGATCCAAACAGCTACAAAGAGAAAAAGACATATTGTGGAGAACTGTAGACCAGTTAACTTGACATTTGTAGGGAAACTGTTGGAATCTATTACACAGGGTGTCATTTTTGCTATTTAGAAATTAACAGCAACAATGAAGAGAATCAGCATGCATTTCTGAAAGAGACATCATACTTGATAAACTTTGCAATTATTTGAAGTTGTTTCTTACGGCATAGATAATGGGGAAACAGTAGAAGTGGCATATATTGGATTTTCGGAAGGGTTTCTATAAGATTTCAGTGAGTTCGTAAATGCAATGAATGTGAAGGGTATTTGGAAGAATATATGTAAGTGGAAAGTTAAAGTTTGGTTCACCTTCATTTAAGGGAGTCAGAACATTGATGTAGAGACATGTTGAAGCAGTTCCACAGCGTGTTGGTGGGACTGTACATAAAGTTTTGTGTCCAGTTTTGGTGACCGAATCTCAGAAAGAATATACTGACCTGAGAGGAAGTGCAGTGGAAATTATCGAGATTAATCCCTCAGATGGTGAGATTGCCTGATGAGAAAACTCGGCCTGTGTTCTCGAGAGTTTCAAAGAATGAGAGTTGGGTCACAGTGAAATTTATATAATTCACAAAACATCTGACAAGTTGGAAATGAACAGAACGCTTCCCTCGCTTTCTATTCCACATTCAAGGCAAATAATGTCAGGATCTGGGACAGGCCAGTTAAGACTGCAATAACGAGGAAATTCATCACTTGGAGGGGACTTACTAATACAGGGGCATAGAAACCGACTGGTAGGCATGATTCGGGAGAATCTCCAGATATTCTACAAGTGTCTCCAGCGGAACAGAATAACCAGGGAACAGGTAGATCTCATTAGTGACTTGCGAAGTTGCAACCAAATCAACTTTAGTGGTAGGAGTCAGAGGTTGGTGGTAGAAGGCGGTTTGTGCGATTGGAGGATAGTGTCCAATGGTGTACCACGGGGATCAGAGCTGTGTCTCTCATATTTGGGATTCGGAGGTGTTGGTGTTGGACTGGGATGGACAAAGCTAAAAATTGCATAAAACCAGGTTACCGTCCAAAAGGTTTATTCGGTGGCACCAGCTTTCGAAGTGCTTCATCAAAGCGCACAACCACCTGATGAAGAAGCAGCGTTTCGAAAGCTCGTGCCTCCGAATAAACCTGTTGGACGACAAGCTGATGTTTTGTGATTTTAAACCTTATCATAAAGGATGCAGCTGTGAATATGGACGAGGGGTGGGGAGTGTCTTAAGTAAGTTTGTTATTGATACAATGATTGGCCGGGTAGATGTCAGTGAAGAGGAGGCCTTGTGTTACAGGAAGATACAGATGGAATGGTCAGATGGTCACATCAGTACAGGGAAAATGGTCAGATGGGTGGATCAATGGCAGATGGAATGTAACCCTGATAAATATGAGGTGATGCACTTTGGAAGAAGGAACCAGGCAGGCAAGGACTCAATGAATGGCAGCACACTAGGAATCTGAGAGGGTGCTTCTCCACACATCCCTCAATGTGGCTGGACAGGGTAACACACAATTTGAGAAAGCGTACAGGAGCGTAAACATAGCCTTCACATATCGAAGCATAGATTATAAGAGCTATACGGAACTTTCATTAGCCAAGATGGAATATTGTGTGTAATTCTGAGAGCTACATTACAGGAAAGATGTGATTATACTGGAGGGGTTGCAGAGGAGATTCACCAGGATGTTCCCTGGAATAGAGCATCTCAGCTATGGAGAGAGCCTGGATAAGCTCGGATTGTTTACTTCGGAGCAGAGAAGGCTAAGGGGGGACGTGAATCAGGAGGATAAGATTACGAGGGATATGGACGGGGTGGATAGACAGCAGCTGGTCCTTTTAATCAATGGAACACACTTTTAAAGTGAAGGGTTTGAGGCTTCGTGAGGATTTGAGGACTGTTTTTCAAGCAAAGTGTGTTTGGGACTGGGATGCACTTCGTGAGAGGGGAATTGTCATGGTAACCTCAAAACCATTAGAAAAGACATGGTTGTGCACTTGAAATGCCATAAGATTCACAGCGACAGGTTTTGTGTTGGAAAGTGGGGTTACTGTAGACCGTGCTGTATTTCTGATAGTACAGAGTCTTTGCTTCTGTGATTGTATAGCTGTGGAAGGTCAATCATTCAGTAGCTCAAGATAGGAATTGATGGGTTTCTGAAGAATATCTTATCACAGTGTATATGAGTGAACTTGTAATGTCTTCTGAAAATACGCCAATGGCAAAATTAAGAGAAAAAGGTGCAGCTTTCTTACAGTCTGATACCAGAGAATTGAGGACAGGGAAATAGCAGATCAACGGAGCAAATACTTTGGTTATGTCTTCACAGAAGAAGAAAAAAAAAGCAAAAATAAAATTTCCTCGCAATACTAGGGAACTTTAGTCTGGTGAGAAAAAGGGAATAGAATGAAATTAGTAACTAAAACGTTTTAGAGAAAATATTGGACTGAAATTAATGGGCATAGGCAAAGTCAACAGAGGTTTATGAAATAGGAATCAGGTTTGAGAAAATGGCTTTTTGCAAAATTATGGAGAAGGTATCAATGCAATACGATTGGATTATCAGAAAGATTTTTGATAAAGCCCCAAGCCTATTGTGCAAATTCGAATCCTTTGGGACTGGGGCTAATATATGGTCATGGTTTTAGAATGGGAGAGTTGGCAGGAAACAGTGAGTAGGAACAAAACCATGTTTTTTGAATGGAAGGCTTGGAGGATATAACAAGGATCGAGATTTGGCATCCAACTATTCCCAATACACATCATATCTTTGGTTGAGGGGCTCAATTGCAATATTCCCAATACTGCTGACAGCTCTAAACGATGTCAGCTTGTGAGTGGATGAGGAGGATGTAAAAAATGCTCCAAGTTGATTGAGACAAGTGGAGTGACTGGGCAAATACCTGGCAGATGGAGAACAATGGCAGAGATGAGAGGTTCTGTACATTGATGGGATCAATTGAATGGCAGCCTATCATTTGAAAAGGGATTGGTTGAAAATTGTTGATCTATAAATGAACTTAAACTTCATTTTTGGTTATTTCTGCGCAGCCTTCCAAGTCCATGTAGGGCAGTGAGTTCTGAACACGGAAGTCAATACTGGGAATGGCATTGGCAAGCTGTATACAGTGTACACAGACCCAACAAGTAGGGAGCTGTAACATTGAAAAGTATCTGGATCTCCCTGTACACTAGTCACTGAAAGCAATCTTGCAGGAGCAGAAAGCAGGTAGGAAGATAAATGGTTTATTTAACTTCATTTCAGGGTGTTGTAAAATACAGGAGTAAGGGTCATTTACTGCAACTGTACAGGGCCTTGGTGGGACCCCATCTCGAACATTGTGCCGTATTGTGTGCAGTTTTAGTGTCCTTACCTAATAAAGGACAAACCTGACATTGAGGGAGTGCAGTGAAGGATGACAGACTGATATCTGGGATGACAGTTAGTTGTGGAAGCAGAGTTTGGGGCGACTGGGCCTGTATTCTATGGGCTTTAGGAAAATGAGTGGAGATCTCAGAGAGATATATAAAACTCTGACAGGGTGAGACAGATTGGAAGCAGGGATGTTCGTTCGCTTTCTAGAAAATGGTTCACGAATTGCATTGCAGTCAAATCATACTTAATAAACACGTGTTATCAGAGAACTCCCTATATATTGATGGGCCGAAGGCACTATATTTCATAATGTTTAAACATATTTTGGGATATGAACATTGTGTGGGGAAAACTGCATTGAGGAGATGTTCGGCCATGAAATAGCATGGGGAAAGCTCAATGTGCTGCATGACCTCCCCCTCTCCCGATGTTTCTGTTCAGTCTGTGGGAAAGCTCTGTAAATGTTGTCATAATCTCTCAGATGTTAGGAAGGATGTCTATGCAGGGTCGACAGGACTGTGTTTCTCACTCCCTTTTCTGATAACGAGGTTGATGCTAGATGTTCTGTCAGGTTTTATCCTTTAAGACCTCAGAGTAGTTTGATACTATTGAGTGTCTCACTTGGCGATTCAGAGACCATGTTTGTGTATCTGGAGTCACTTTTAGGCCAGGAAACCACGGGAGATCACTTGGGGAAGGAGATCGATGTTTACAATCAACATTGGACACTATTACTGACACCAGATTTTAGATATCGAGATTTTATTAATTATTTTTAACTTCCAACAGCTGCCAGATCATTGGCCTGGACTGGATTCGTAATCCAATGATATGTCCACTGCAGCACCATCTCCACATGGGGACCTATCAGAAACCACACTGACCTGATTATTTCGGTGCTACTTGATAGCTTTATCGAAAAGTATTCCCACCAATTTGACTGTCGAGATGGGACTGAGGGTGTGGTAATTGGTCAGATTGTAATTATTCTCCTATGCAGGAACTGGATATAGTTGAGTAATTTTCCTCATCGCCAGGGACATGTCAGAGTTGGAGCTGGAATGAAACGTAGGATGGCGTTTTTACAGAGGGCAGGGTGGGAAGAGATGTAATCCAGGTAGCTGTGGGAGTCAGTCGGTTTATAGTATACGTCCGTGTTGAGTCGGTCGTCCGAGATAGAGATGGAGAGGTCGAGGAAGGGGAGGGAGGAGTCTGAGACTCTCCAGGTAAATTTGAGGTCTGGGTGGAAGGTGTTCGTAAAGTGGATGAACTGTTCAATCTCCTCGTGGGAGCACGAGGTAGTGCCGATATAGTCATCAATGTAGTCGAGGAAAATGTGGGACTATATTCCCAATTCCTTCGCCTTCACCGCATCTACTCCCAGGAGGACCAATTTCAATACCGAACAATCCACTGGCCTCCTTCTTCAAACACCGCAATTTCCCCTCAGATGTGATTGACGATGCTCTCCACCGCATCTCCTCCACTTCCCGCTCCTCCGCCCTTGAACCCCGCCCCTCCAATCGCCACCAAGACAGAACCCCACTAGTCCTCAACTACCACCCCACCAACCTCCAGTAACATCGGTCATCCTTCGTCATTTACGCCACCTCCAACAGACCCCACTACCAAGGCTATATTTCCTTCCCCACCCCTATCAGCGTTCCTGAAAGACCACTCCCTCCGTGACTCCCTTGTCAGATCCACACACTCCACCAACGCAACCGCCACTCCCGGCACCTTCCCCTGCAACTGCAAAAAATGAAAAACTTACGCCCACACCTCCCCCCTTACTTCCCTCCAAGGCCCCAAGGGATCCTTCCATATCCATCAGAAATTCACCTGCACCTCCACACAAACATCATTTAGTGCATCCACTGCACCCGATGTGGCCTCATATACACTGGGGAGACAGACCGCCTACTTGCAGAATGTTTCGGACAACACCTCTGGGACATCAGCACCAACCAACCCAACGGCCCCGTGGCTGAACACTTTAACTCCCCCTCCCACTCCGCCAAGGACATGCAGGTCCTTCGACTCTTCCATCACCAGACCATGGCAACACGACGCCTGGAGGAAGAGCGACTCACCTTCTGCCTAGGAACCCTCCAACCACAAGGGATGAATGAGGATTTCTCCAGCCTCCTCATTTCCCCTCCACCAACATTTTCTCAGTCCAAACCCTCAGACTCAGCACCGCTTTCTTGACTTGCAATCTTCTTCTCGACCTCACCGCCCCCACGCCCTCTCCGGCCTATCACCCTCACCTTAACCTCCTTCCACCTATCGCATTCCCAATGCCCCTCTCCCAAGTCCCTCCTCCCTACCGTTTATCTTAGCCTGCTTGGCACACCCTCCTCATTCCTGAACAAGGGCTTATGCCCGGAACGTTGATTCTTCTTCTCCTTTGATGCTGCCTGACCTGCTGCACTTTTCCAGCAACACATTTTTAAACAACTACCTCATTGTCCAAATAATTTGAGGAATGTCCGATTCAGAATCCTCTAAGGTTGTTTTTTCCTTCTGTGCTGTAATCATTAACACCTTGTTCTCGGGCTTTCCTTACCTGTCAAAGTACATTTTGAGTATATTCACTTGACATACGCTGTGAGATTTCTTTCTTTCTGGAGTCCCTATCAAGTAGTTACTCTCACTCAATATCCGTTGTATTTGATAAGGTCTATTAAAACCTTGCTTTTCAAGGTTCACCTATAACTGGAAGTAACAATAATATCTTATCCCCGATAACAAAATTGCATATTTTTAAATTTCCTTTCTGCTTCCTGTTTTATTGCATGCTGCAACACTTTTAAATGCTGTCTAGCCAACTCCCCAGTGCTATAAATCGTTCCTTAAATTTTGAGACCTAGTCCTTTGAACTCTAATTTACTATTTTCTCCTTAATCAATTTTAATGGTCCTCTCACTTAATGCTCCACAAATAATTCCAATGGAACGAATTTGCTCTGTTAATTTGGGGGCATCCCTGATCACAAAAAGTGCAAATGGAATTCCCCGACCCTAATCATCTGGATAATCCTGATTATAAGCCCTCAACATGGTCTTTAATGTTTAATGTCACCTTTCGAGCGCTCCCTGCAATTGTGGAAGGTTTGCAGTAGATTTGAATTGCTTCATTCCGAAGACATTATAGTGATTAATTAGATGTGAACTTTGAACCTTGATCTCACTGCATCTTCATTGCTAGTCCGTATCTATTTTTTAAAAAAGACTAATTCCTTTGCAATTCTTTTAGCTGTGATACTGCACCTTGGGATGGCCTCTGGAAATCTCGTCGATGCATCCATTATTGTTAAAAAAATACTGATGCCCAATCTTTTGATTGTGGTCTGGGACCTAGCCAATCAATTAAGATTCCTGTAAAAGGTTCCTCAACTGCCGGAATAGTTAAGAAAGGTGCAGGTTTTATTATCGCTTGTGTTTTTCCAATTACCTGACATGTATGATGCGTCTGGCATAATTCAACTACATCCTGTTGCAGTCCAGGCCAGTAAAATGTCTCTGTATTCAGTCTGTTTTTTTGCCTCACTCCGAACTGACTTCTCGGTGGTAACTCATGCACCATTCGCATCACCTCCTTTCTGTACCCCATTGGCAATATGATTTGATGAATCTCTTCTCATTTCTCATCTCCTTGAATATATGATAGTCTCCATTTCCTCATTTGGACATCATTTTTAAGGTAATAAAGCTCAGGGATACATTCAAAATTCCTAACATATGTGCTTTTTGATACAACTGCTTTAAACTTTTATCTTTCTGCTGTGACTCAATTAGTTTAGCTGAGCAAAAAATATTTACATGATCACCTATTTGTTCCTGTTTTGTCTCAACTTTCTGATGGAACAAAGTATCTGTTCATGCCACTTAAGCTTCCTTATCTTTATATTTTTGGTATTTTCTGTTTCGACGCGTGACATTGGGACTTTGTTACCCACAATCAGGAAAATTTCAAGGATAAGACTCCTACATTGATTCAGTTGACTGCATATCCACTGGCTTTCCAACCAGACTACCAGTAATCCTACCAATGAATCAGCTATATTTTCCGCAAGGACAAGTTGTATTCCTGGAGCTGAGAGTTTGTCCAATACCTCTACCGCAATTTCCCCACACTTTTCTGGACACGCTATGCTCACTTTACATGATTTTGCTCCTTTTAACTCATGGTGAATTGCCTTTCGCTGTACCTTGTCTGAAAATATTCCTTCAGGAGTATATATCTCCTTACCTATTCACAGAGGATCCTGTGTCTCTTAATATTTCATCCTCTTTAACTGCCCTATGTGAATAAACTTTCCCTTTGCAGGTATATATTATAAGCAGATCTGGTACTCCCTCCGTAACAAACCTCCAATCAGATTATACACTCTGATGCAGCTTTCTAGTTTCCACTGTGCATTCTGTTACTGCTCCATCAAAACTCCCAGATTTATTCCTTTTTCCTACGTCTGTGTTTTTTTCTGAATCCACCAAAACAGTGATTTCATGTGACCTAATTTGTTGCAATGAAAACACCGGAGGCTTTTTAAAAATCTTCTCTGCCTCCTTCAAGTATTGCCTTCACCGAGATCGACGTCTCCCTTTCTACGTGGGGATTTCTCTTTGCCCCAATTTTTATCCATCATGGACTGAAATTGACTCTGGAAGCCAAAACAAGTTTTATAACAATAATCACCAGTCATAATCATCAGCCTCTTCAGCTGCCAGCTTTGCCTTTATTACTCTAGTATCTTCCAAATGAGTTTGCACTATGTGAATGCTTAAACTCCTCCAAGTAATTGTCTCTCTCAGATCATTGTAGGTTTGCTCTCTTTTTAAAGCTCTTATCCATCTATCAAAATTACTTTGTTTGATTCTTTCAAACTCAATATGAGTTCGACCAGGATCCTTCCTTAAATTCCTCATGTTGTCTGTAGGCTTTTGGCACATGCTCATATGTACATTTTCCCCTCCTCATACTCCCTAGATCCCTCCTATAATAGTGTTGCGCATACCTCACTAGCTCTACCTACAAGTTTTGTTTGGGTCAACAAAACCTACATGGTCACGGCCACTGAAATTCTTTAGCCACTTTCCTACTCATTAATTTAGGCAAGCTGTGAATATACTGAAACACATTTCTCACCAGGTTTTGGACGACCATGGGTTTACCCATCTTCTCTCTGTACCTCACTAAGCTGACCTTCAGCCTTCATCCTCATCCTTTTCAGCTGACTTCCCATTCTAAGTGTCCACCTCTGAAGCTCAAATGCTCCCTCTTTTTCTTTCTCTCCTGCTGAAGCAATTTAATTTTTTCTCTTTCCTCTGTTAAACCTATTCGTTATCTTTCTTCCTCTTCTGATTTTAGTAGGAGCTCAAACTGCTTCACCTCTGCTTCCAACTCAAGCTGCCTCTTTTGCCATTGAAGTTTAGTCATCTCCACAGATCCTGATGGAGTTTCCAGCAAATTGGAATGCTGAGCATTCATCTCATCTTTCCTCACATCAGACGGTAGCTTTAACTCCCTTTGTCTACTAATTCCCACGGCTTGGACTTATGTGCATTTTGTAAAACCCCCAAGGTCACTTTCTCCACCTCCAAAACAAGCTTTGTTCCTGCAGGAACCATTGCTATCTGAAGGTCTGTTTACTCACCTAATCAACACACGAAGTAAGAGACAATATCACCTGCCACTCGCTGTCTAAATTCCCCGAAGGCCTCTAATCTGTTATGGACCAGACCCGAACCCTCAAAACATTTTAAGCAGGTAGCCGGACGATAAATTTGCTACTTGTTGAAGGTTAGTGGACAGCTGATATTCCCAGAGTGAATTAGCTGGTCAGACTGCCGAGTTTTAAACAAATGACATTTATTTGCCAAATTACCAAATTAAGCATAAGGAACCGAAAATAGAATACCAGAATAACGTATCGTATCCGAACCTGACAGGCTATCCCGATTTAATGATAATGTTCCAATATACTTGCAACAATCCCAACAAACAAAACCCCTTAGCACCAAGAATAAAACTGACACAACTGTTTACAGGTTATAATGTCGGAAGGGCAGAAGGAGGCAGAGAGCGTCCTGACTCAACTAACACCCGAACTGATGTAACCTGTCCAGTTTTGGGAGTTGGACATGTCCTCTTGATTATACAGGCTACTTTTTAGAGACTTGAAAGGCTTCTGTATGAGGCATTATCTGTTAGGTATAAACAAAAGGACCCCAAAGAACCTTTCAAAATTCTGACATATTGGAATCTTGGGTCCTTTAGACCCTCTTTCAAAAAAACCAAGGACAACATAACCCTGTAAAAGGACTGGCTTTCTGAGAACATGCCACATTTGGCTTTGGACTGAATTCCAAAAATGTAAGTCTTACCGCTTTGAAGCCAATATAATGTATTAAGGTGTTTGTTAGTTTACATAAAACAGTGCTCAATCATGTTGTGTGTTGAAGATTCAGCATTGTCACGAGTGGAATGTCCAGACAGATCCACACTTCCTGTGTATGGTCAGGGCAAATATATCCACTGAGAATCTGTTGCTTGGCGCCTGTTCTAGTCAAGGAGAGACCAGCATGGAAACCAAGTCTAGATTGTGATTTTTTTGTGGATGGTCATGGTGGAGCGTTCAGGTGGTTACAGTATTGCAAATGAATAACACAGCAGAATCATCTAACCCGCGATAAGAAAACGTCAATAATTCTCCCTCACAATTAACTTCACGAGAGCAAATGGAAATGGGAGATTTGACCATTAGCCAGCGATGTCAACATTCAATTCAATCCAGTTGTTATTTTGAACTGAAGGTCGTATTCCAAAAGGAGTAATCTGGGTCTGTTTGTTCAATGACTGTGATTGATGTCACTCTCCATGGATCCTAATTATGTCACTGGATGGTTTTCCTCTTCTATTTGTACGGGGCTTCCTCCAATGCTTTATGCCATTATTGATGCAGATGTATCACCAGCAACACTGACAAGGATCAGCAGTTGCAGCGACAGGGAAAGGAGAGATCAGAATCTGAGAACCATAGACTGGAAAGTTCCAACAATGGGCCATAATCTGAGAACAGTAGATGGAATGTTTCAACAGTGGATCAGAATCTGAGAGCATTAGACTGGAATATGCCAACAATGGATCAGAATCTGAGAACAGTCGACTGGAATGACGCATCAATGGTTCAGAATCTAAGAAAAATAGACTGGAATGCTGCAACAATGGACAGGAGTTTATCTTGGGGTCTTTTGTATCTTTCCTGGTATTGGCACAAATTACCAAATCGGATATACGGTGTACTGCTGATTATTCAGGCTGGTTACTATCCAATGCTCGCTATTGTTGGTGTTCCTGGTAAGTCTCCCCATCACTATCGATTTATTAATCCCATGCTGAACTTCAGTGCTATTTCTGTTATCTATATTTAGTAAATACCGAAACTATTGTCTTCAGTTTTAAATGCAAATGCATTCATTACCCACAAATTTCAGAACCGCCCACACCCCCGCACACGCAAACATCTGAAAACAAGACTGTTCACAATCACAAAGTACCTATTTTCCCCGAATTGATTTATGTCTTGGTATTCTCTCCATCACCAAAGCTACCCACTCCCAGCTCCATGGTATCGCCAGACCCCATCTTGACGTCAGTGCGAGTGCTAAATAAACCATTATCTATACCTTGGTAAAAGTCAGACTTTATGGTTCCTGTTCTCTTCTAATCAGTCTTTCCGTTACAAATGTTTCCATCAAAATCTTGTTCTTGTCTGTAAAGTAAATTCATGACAGAGACACGGTGTCAGAGTAGTAATGTCGCTGGCCACGTAATTCAGTGGCCCAGGTAACTACACTGTGGACACTGTTTCAAATCCTATCACAGATGATGACAGAACTTAAATGCAAATGACAGGAACTGGAAATAAAAGTGAATTTTACTAGTATAATCCCACCAGCACTTTGTCAATAAGTTTATCTATTTCACTGTTGTCCTTTGGTGATTAAATCTCACATTATTGCCTGATCTGAATTAAGACTGACGTCAGACCCAATACCTTAAGGAATGGCCTCACAGTAAAAGGCATTTAGTTAGGTCCACAAATGCTGCCCTGTCAATGATGCAGACATCCCATGAAAGGTAGAGGAAAAAAATGCCTCTAGAGATCAGAAACAAAAGGAACGAGTAAATGCCAGAGAAACTGAACAGATTTGGTAGCCTCATGTCGAGAGAAAAATAGAAGTGAAGTTTTGCGTCCAATCACCATACATCAGAACTGAATGCAGCTGGGAAATAGTGTGTTTGATGTTGATGACAGGGATGGCTGTTGTGAAAGGGAGAAGGAGTGAGTTGAATAGATAGAGAAAGAGAGAGGTAGAGAGAAAGAAACAAACAGAGGGACTGTTGATGATTAGCTGGAGTCGAAATAATCGTCCAGACTAATCTTATTTATTTTTCTCATGTTCCCATATTACTGAAATGCATGCCCATGTGAGGTGTACATCAAAGTCCCAGTTTGAAGTGAGCTATGTCCCTTTGTCTCTCTTCCTTGAGTGTCATCATCTTCCTTTATTCAGTCATGGGATGTTGGGCCAGTAATTAATTCCTTTCCTGATTGTCCTTGAGAAGGTGTTGGTGAGCCGCCTCCCTGACCCACTGCAGCCTGTGGGCTGTAAGTAGTCAGTGTTGAGGTCCGCCCGGTTTCATTTCTTTGAAAATTTTAGTGAGTGATATAACGGAGCGGCTGGCTTGGCCATTTCAAACTACAGCTGTGTGTTAACCACAGTGCTGTGGTCTGGAGTTGTATGTAAGTCCGACCGGGTGAAGACAGTACATTTCCTTCTCTGAAGTGCATTAGTGTTCCAGGTAGGACAAACACAATGGTTTCATTAGATTCTCCATTCTGATATTTTATTGAATGCAAATTCCAACATTTGCCGTGGTGGGATTCGAAACCGGGGTCTCGGTTATCACCTGGGTCTCTGGGTTATTATTCCAGAGAAAATACAGCTAGGCCATCACCTCTGTAGCATCTGCAACCATCTCCAATGGCAATAGTGGTGTTGTTGTTGGCGTGGCTGTGCTTAAAGCATGGCGTTTTTCAAGGCAACAAAATGATTTGGCAAAACATACCATCCTTCTCAGTTTGTATTTATGCGAAGGTGAGATGATGGGAAGTGTTCTTGGTGAAAAGGAGGTGGGTGTCCTTCGTCATGAGCCATAGCCACTGATAGAATTCATACGGAGCAGTAGGTAATCAGCACAGTAATGTATAGTGTCCTTCATTGTAAAATGATGGAAGTATAAGTGTGAAGACTCCTGACTGAATTTGTAAAGTGATATTGAAACAGTACTTGGGACGCTGTGAACAGATTTTCTCTCCTTTATGAGGAATGATCTCCTTGCCACAATGAGACAGAATACAGGCAATGCGCCAGAGCAATCCCTGCGTTGAATGTACCACGAGGAGAGTGTGAAGGAAATGAGTGCTTAATCTGTAATGCGAAAAAAGAATAAAAAGAGATTGCAATAAAACTTGAGCGTTATGGAGCAATATTCATTATTTTCAAAACTAAGCATTGATACCATTAAATATTACGTGTTTCCCGCAATTTATGTTTTCTCATTTGGACAAATATATGATAGGGAATGTTAAGAAGTACGTGGGCCAAGTGCAGGAAAATGGAGTTAGCATGGATGGACATTTTAGTCTGAATGGACCAGTTTGGGCTAAAGGGCCTGTTGAACTCTATGACTCTGTGATAGTTTACATGTCCCTGTGGAGCCCCCATGTTGGTTGAGAGACAGCTCCAGGCTCTGACCAAACTCCCTCCGTCTCAATGCACGGTTGGAGTGAGACCCTGCACTGAGCATCATGTTGTTCACAAACTTGTCAGCAGCCACATTCTGACAGGGTTGGTCACTCTCAAAAGCTTCTGACATCCATACAGAAGACTAGCCCTGTCTTCTCGGAGATGGAAGATGCCTCCTTGAGATGTGCCACAAACCATCCGGTGTGCCTCCTTACCATCAGCAAACCATGTTAATGTAACACGTGTGAAACATAAGCAAAGGAGCCAGGAGGCACAACATGGAGCAATCTGTCTATGCAGCCTCTGCTTCATTAGTTTGTAGTGTTGCAGCATCAATTACATCCTCCTATTTCAGTGTAACTGTTTGGACGGGCTGAATGGCCTCTTCTGTTCATTTGTCAATGTCTCGGGTGGCTGAATGTCCTCTTCCTCGTTCCAGGGAAGAGGTTCATTATTGGGTGACCGGTGGTAGCTGCTTACCTGCGTGTTGTGCTGACTAGATTCCTTATCTTCCTGTGTAACATTAGACAAACAGGAGGCTGGAAGAAACAGCAAGTCAGGCAGAATCAGGAGGTGGAGAAGTCAACATTTCAAGTATACCCGTTCTTCAGGACTGCGAGTGGGGGTAGGGGGAACTGCAGATAAAGAGGGAAAGGAGTGGTTGGGGTGGGGAGAGCAGCAGGATGGTGAGGTAGCAGATAGGTGGACACAATTTGTGGGTGCAACCCGGTTGGTCGATGGGAGGGATGAATCCGGTTGGGAGCGAGACGGTGGGGTCATTTGGTGGAATGGAAGAGAGGGGGCGGGGCTGGAAAGGGGGTAGGTCCATGGCTGGGAAGGTTATTCCAAATTGGAGAACCCAATGTTGAGTCCTCCAGGTTCTAGGCTAACCAAGCAGAAGGTAAGATGTTGTTCGTCCAATTTGCGGTCTGACTCACTGTGGCAACAGAGGAGGCCAAGGAGGTCATGTTGGAAAGGAATTGGGAAGGGGAATTGAAATGGGTGGTGCCTGGGAGTTCAGGTCGGCCGCTGTGGGCCCTGTCGTGATGCTCAGCGAAATGAGCCCTTTGTTTCCGTTGCTCTCCCCGATGTAGAGAAGACCACATCAGGTGCACCTGATGCAGTAAACTACGTTGAAGGAGAGGCATGTGACCTCTGTTTCACGTGGAAGGACTGTTTGGGGCCTTGGATGAGATGAGGGCGGTGGTGTGCCAGCAGGTGATGCATTTTTTTCATCTGCAGGGTCAGTTGCCAGTGGGGCTTGGCGGGTTTGGTCGGGAGTGTGGCACAAAACAAAATTAGCGAAGGGATTGGTCCTAGTGGAAGATGTGTCAGGTGATGGGATCCAACCTCGTTAACTGTATCTGGTGCACTTTATGTGGTCTTTTCTATATCAGGGAGACCAAATGTAAACTAAATGGAATGCTTTGCTGAGCATCTCAGCTGGGCCTGTAAGGGCTGATTTGACCTCCCAATCACCTCCGATTTCAATTCCCCGTCCCACTCCATTTCCGACATGGTCATCCTTGACCTCCTCCATTGCCACATCGAAACAAAGCACAAACTGGAGGAACAACACTTCATATTCCACCGGTGCAGCCTACAGCCCGGGAGACTCAACATTGAGTTTTCCAATTTCTCGTAACCTCCCTTCTAATACCCCGACTCCCTTCCCAGCCTCTCCTCCTTCCTTTCCTCTGATCAACACATCTTCCAGCTGTCAACTGGATTCATTCCTCCCATTGACCAACCCGGTGTTAGCCTCTACCTGTGTTCCCCACCTCACCACATCCCCTCCTCCTACTCTTGCACCTCGACTCTTTATCTGTACACACCGTTACCCCACCCCCAGTCACGAAGAAAGCTTATGCCCAAGGAGTGGACTTCTTCTCCTGATGCTGCCTGGCCTGTTTTGTTTTTCCAGTCTACTGCATTCCAACATTTGTAGTTTTTTTAAAAAACTCTTCTTGTGCAATAGGTAAGAGATAGTAAATGGGCTGTGCCTCTTCTTATCCAATAGCTTCAATGGGTTGAATGGCGTTCTCACATTTCTGTGACACCAGCTTGGGATACAGAATGAGTTGCTCTTTTTTAGTTCTTTGGAAATGTTCAGGGTCCAGTAGTACTGTTACATAAATGTTACCTAGATGTTAACAGCATGAGCTTGAATGTTGACCAGGTTTTGATGCTTTATGCGATATTTTCTGAGCATCCTCACTTCTGATCTAATGACGGAGCGTAAGACGTTGATGAACCAGCTGAAGATGTTTGTGCCGAGGAAGCTACCCTAAAGATCGCCAACATAGATATCTAGGGACTGAGAGGATTGATCTGCACCAGCCACATGGTGTCCTGAATGGCCCAAACACCTGGGAGTTTACAACTGATTCCCATTAGGTTCAATGTTATTCAGTTTCCTTGACACATTCCTCAGTCACGCCCTGCAGTGATGTCAGAGTCAGTCACTCTGATACTATGCTTATATATTTTGTTCATGTCAAAGGTCAAGGTAAATCCGTGGGGACTGTTTATTTCTCGGAGGGTAGTGAGTATTCTGGCCTCTCTATCCCAGACAGCTACATCTCTAAACTGTTTGGGGGAGCAGAATGGTGTTAATGGATCTTGACACATCAGGGAGTTGAGGGCTACAAAGAATTGGGCAGGGAAGAGAAATTAATGCCGGAAGAGATCAGCCCTGACCTTACTGAAGGGAAGGGCAGGCTTTACAGGCTATATAGTCTGGTGTTATTCCAGTGTACCCCATAGGCCAGTCATTTTGTTGCCTCTTCCATTTCCTGTGTTATTGACTTCAAGTAGCTGAATAGCCTGATCATGTTGCTGCATGATCTAGAATGGGTCTAGTTCTATTGCCTTGAGGGCTGATTGGCCTCCTCCTGTAACTGTATATCATACTCCAGGGGCTGAAAAGCCTTATCCTGTTCTGGTGTAACTGAAATCCATATAGACGAGATCTACCACCCTTGGAGAAAGTGAGCACTGCAGATGCTGGAGATCAGAGTTGCAAAGTGTGGCACTGGAAATGCCTAGCTGGTCAGGCAGCATTCAAGAAGCAAGAGTATCGAACCCTTGGACATTCCTGATGATAGGCATATGCCCAAAACGTCGATTTTCCTTCCCCTCCAATGCTGCCTGATCCGCTGTTCTTGTCCAGCACCACACATTTGGACGTCTACTGGCCCGCCCTAGTCAACCTTCTTGGTCACATCATCAAAGAAATTTAACAAATTCTTCAGGCATGAACTTCCACTCAAAAAGCCATGCTTGCTATTCCTAATCAAACCCTGTTTTCCGAATGCATGTAAAACTTATGCTTCAGAACCTTCTCAAGTAATTTACTTACCACAGATGTTAAGCTAACTGGTCTGTATTTCCCAGGCTTTATTTTTTCAGTCCTTCTTGATTAAGTGCACATTTGCTATCCTTCAGTCTTCTGGGATCTCACCTGTGGTAACTGATGATCAAAATTATCAGCCACGGCCCCCGCAAATTCTTCTCTAGCCCCTTTCAGTGTTCTTGGATATATTTGGTAAGGACCATGAGATTTCTCCAACTTCAAAGATTCTAGTACATCAATTACCTCCTCTACTGTGATACAGACTGTCCCTAAGATATCACCAATAATTTCCCCAAATTCCCATATATTCATATCTTTCTCCACTGTAAATATAGAGGAGAAATATTTGTTGAGGACATTGCCTATCTCTTATGGTACTACACATGCATGTCCACTTTGGTCTTTGAGGGGTCTTATTCTCTCTTTAGTTAATGATTTTCCTTTAATCTACTTAAAGTGCCTCTTCGGATTCACCCTGATTTTCTCAGTCAAGGTTATCTCATACCCCCTTTTCGCCCTCCTAATTTCCTTCTTCAGTAAACTCCGATATCCCCTGTACACCTCCAGGATTTCCGTGATCCAAGCTGCCTCTACCTGAGCCACGCATCCACAATTTGTTTGGTCAAAGCCTAAACATTTCTTGTTATCCAGTGTTCCTCATTCCTGTCAACGTTCCTTTCATCCTCACAGGAACATATAGATCTTAAGCTCCCACTTGCTGGAGGTCCCTTTGCTTGCAAACAGACTACTTCGATCAACCCCTGCAAACGCCTGTCTGTGTCTATCAAAATTAACCTTGCCCCAATTTAGAACTTGAATCTGTGGACCAATTTCTTCCCTCTCCATAACTATTTTCAAATTAACAGAACTATGGTCACTGGTCCCAAAGTGCACATCTACTGTCACCTCACTCACCTATCCTGATATATTTCGTAAGAGTAGGTCAAATATTGCCCCTTCCCGATTAGGACCCTCTATATACTGCTTGAGGAAACTTTCCTGACGCACTTAATTGATTCCATCCCATCAAATCCCTGAATTCTCTGGCAGTTCCAGTCTGTGTTATAAAAATTAAAACCCCTATTATGAAACCCGAATGTTCCTGCAAGTCTCCCCAAACTCTCTAGATATTTTTGTTCCTGTAATTCCTGTTGACTGTTAGGGGGTCTATAGTACCTCCCCAATAATGTAACCATCCCCTTCTTATTTCCTAACTTCTCCCACAAAGCCTCACTGGATGATTCATCAGTTATTTTATCTCTGATCACTGCTGTGATACTCCCCTTGATTAGAAATGCTACTCCCCTCCCTCTTTCCACCATCTCTGTCCCTCCTAATGCATTTTTCCTTTTACATTCAAGGTCAGTCCTACCCATCCCTCAGCCATGTTTCAGTAATAGCTAGACTATCCAGCGCCGATTATCTATCCACACCCTGAATTCATTGGCCTTACCTGTCAGCCCTTTCACATCGAAATAAATGCAATTTAATCAACAGGAAATTCCATGCTCCCTATCATGTTCCAGCCTGGTCTGTCTCTTCAACGTACTATTTCTGAATACTGTAATTCCTTCCAGCCTCACACTTGCCTCCCTGCTCTTGAGGGTACCACCTCCTGCCAATCTCGTTTAAACACTCCCTTGTTAAACGATCAAAACTGGCTGCGAATAAATTGGTCCCCCGTCCAGTGCATGTGCCACCAGTCCCTCTTGAACAGGTCAACTCTGTCACAGAAAAGCTCCCAATGATCAAAAAATATGAATCCCACCCCCTGCACCAATTCTTTAGTCACATACTTATCCGCCATATCTTTCTTTTCTTACCTACACTAGCTCATGACAATGGAAGTCATCAGGTGACTGTCAAGGTCCTGTTTTTTAACTTTTCTTCGAGCTCTCAGTAATCACTCTGAAGGACCACATTCCTATGTCTACCTGTGTCATTTGTGCCAACGTGCACAATGACGTCTAACAGTTCACACCTCCCCCCACGCCCCCCAACTCCAGCAGACACTCAGAGACATCCTGGACACTGACAACTGAGAGGCAACACACCATCTTGGTTTGCCGTTTGAGGCCACAGAATCTCTTATATCGAAGACCCTGTTTACCTTTATCCTTTCCCATTGCTCCCCAGACCCAGTCGTAATGCAACTAAGCTGGCTACTGCTGCTTTCCCCTAAACGGTCATTTCCTGACACCCATTTCCCAACACCACAAAGACAGTATCAAAAATGGTTTACTTGTTTTCGAGAGGAATGGCCACAGGGGATTCCTGCACTCTCTGACTACTCCCTTCCCCATTCCTGGTTGTCGTCCAGCTACTCTCTGCCTGGAACACGACAGGAAGCAAGGAACGCCTGTTGGATTAAATTGCGTTTATTTAAACGCAACACGGCTGACAGGTAACGATGACGAACTCATGAATTAGATCTTTACATGGGACTGGGATATGACAGTCTTTAAAGAAACACGGCTAAGGGAGGGACTTGTGTGTGACCACCTCACTAAAGCTCTTACCTCTGAAGTGCTCTGTATCTGGATGATCCGGAGAACAGCCAACTCCAGATCCTGAACACTGTCTCCCAGGAACTGCAGCTGGTTGTACTGCCCACACGTGTAGTCATCAGGGACAGTGGAAATCTCCCTGAGCTCCCACATCCCGCAGGTGGAACGTGCAACTGCCCTAACTGCCATCTCAACTGTTTTCAAACTGGCATTAAAAAGACATTACGTGAGCTTACCTGTACCTTTTGCTGAGCCTCTGCTCACCAAAGCCTCTGGAACCAAAGCATTACTACCTATTCTGCCACTAACGGCACGTCAATAGACCACTCCATATTGAGTTTTGGTTAGGGCAGGAGGAAAACACTGCAGTGATGCATTCTTTGGGACTTAAGCACCCCTTGACACCAGACCCATACTTGGACTTGGAGAGTGTCTTGCTGAGGTTTTCCTTCTCGTCGTGGTGACTGCGCTGATGCAAATATTCACCCTGACAGCCAATCCACGTTGTCGCAGTCCTCTGATCTTTTCTGTCTATTAATACTGCATTTGTGAATTCCTTGAATCTATTGATTGCTTTCCAAACTGTGTCTCATTCTGGAGGGATAGATGCTGGCGTTCCAGTGAATACAGGCTATTTGAAAAGGTTTACCATTAGACATATGAGTGATATAATGCCCATCCGCTCGCTGACTCTGTTTTTCCTTTCAATTAGGGTACATTTATTCTGATAACCTTCAATTCCATTTTCCAGCATTTTCCCTGTAACCCTTGTTTAAAACTCTGTCCATCGCAGCCTTGAACATATTTAGTGATCATTCCTCAACAGCTATCTCAATTTTCTACAATTGTTTCCCTCCCAGTGAGGTGAGACTTGGTGGTCTTTAATCCAATGGCTTTTTTTCTAGCTTTCTGTGTGGAAGTTGAACCTACATTAGATGTTATCATGTTCGATCATACCAACTTTGTGGCCAGAGGCAAAACAAAAAAAAAGCAACACAAAGTTTAAGAACATGTAAACTCCTCCCTCATCTTCCACATCAGTCTAAGATACAGTTCATCCGGATCAAGGGATTTGGCCACATTTTATCATACACCAACTTCCAATTCTTCCTCAGCTTCTGTGTCAATTTGCTCAAGGTCACACTGTCAGGAACAGACATTGAATACAGTAACTGCTCCTCCAAAGTGAAGACCAATATGTAGTACGTCTTTGACATATTCTCTGGCTCTGTGCACATGCTGCCTCCTCGGATCCTAATACTCTCTATTCTTTCTGTTGTTACCCTCTTACCCTTAATAAACTGATAAAATGTCTTTGGATTCTTGAAAATACTGCCCACTAATATTTTTATCACCGCTGCACCCCCACCCTCTTTTTGCTTTTACTTACTTTCTTGAGTTTAGACCTTCACGTTCTCTCCTCTTCTGGGACCTCCATTGAACTGTTCCCTTTATGCCTGTTTTAAGCTTCTCTTTCATTGTTAATTCCATTCTGAATATGTGTAGATATCCCAGACTCTCTGGGCTGGTTTTTCTACATTTTATCTTTTAGTGTAACATGTTGTGGTGACACTCTCATCAATTCCATTGTGAGCATGTGATCCCCCCCCCCCGCCCCCACCTATACGCTGTTCTGTTACAGTTTCACCCAAAAGCAACTGTACTGTGGCCAGATCCTGTCTTTCTCTTGGTAAGATCTGCCTCCATCATCCAAATTACTTTTAATTTTCAAACCTTTTTCTTTTGGTCTTTTCCTTAACAAGCTAAAAATGTTTGCGTCACGGTCACTGGTCCTGCAATGCTCTCCCAAACCTGCCTGGCACCTGACTGGCTTCACTCCGCACAGTGACGCCTATGCACTGCCCCGCCCATCGTTGTATCTGCTCCATGTTGATATAAGAGTCTCTCTGGAATAAATGTCAAGTCATCTTCCCCTCTTTAAAAAAAATCACTGTCCTAATGAATATTTGGAATTGAAATGTCTAAATATAATAATCCTATTATTGTTTTTACACACCTCAGTGAATTGGTTATATATCTGCTGCTGCATTTTCATTTATCTGAGAGTCGATAATATATCCCCAGCAGTGCATCTGTCATCGTTTTAATCCTAACCTCAACCCACAAAGCGTCATTTGAATACCCTTCCAAGATATGATGCTAGCTAACTGTCGTCATTGACTCCATAACTAATAAGGCAACGCCACCTTCTCTTTTGCCCTTCTCCTGTGCTGCCCATAGTTCTTGTACCACAGAACATTGAGTTGTCAGCCCTGACCACCCTCAAACACATCTCTGTGATGGCAAAAATGTTATTTCATTCCCTTATCACACCTGTCGGTCTGATAATATTCCCAACATTAAGGTAAAGGACATCCAGCCTGGAATATAGCACATGGAATACTCTGTACCTCGCAGTTCTTCAGTCATTTACTATTTGTTATCAAACTGCCTTTCCATGAACTAAAACTGTAACTCTGGGACTGAATGAATAATTGTTGAATTGTAGTTTCTTTTTTAATTAATGTGTTAATCAAATGCAACGTTCCAGAACTGAACAGTCAGCTCCAAATACCTTACTTTGCTTAGTGTGCAGAGGGGTCAGCCCTCAGTAATGGAAAAAGTGAGGACTGCAGATGCTGGAGATCAGAGTACGGTGCTGGTAAAGCGCAGCGAGTCAGGCAGCATCCGAGGAGCAGGACAGTGAAAACTTTGAGCACAGTCCCTTCATCAGAAAGACATTGGTGCGTTCACATTTTTTCCATTCCATGGGAAATTTGGAACGGTACCTGCTCAGGAGGGCAGCACTGTATATAGCCCTGAAATGGAAACCAGTCAATCAGTTGTTTGGACAGGGGGTAGACAAAGTAAGGTGAGTACAGACTGATTGAAGTACAAACATAAGGATAGATAAGTCCCTTGGACCAGACAGGAAGCACCCGAGGTTACCAGAGGAAGTGAGGGAAGAGATTGCTGCACCTTTGTAGATGATCCTTGCATCCCCACTATCCACTGAAGTATTGCCTGATGATTGGAGGGTGGCAAAAGTTATTCCCTTGTTCAGGAAAGGCAATAGGGATAATCCTGCGAAATACTGGCCAGTCAGTCTTACTTCTGTATTGGGAAAAGTATTGGAGAGGATTCTGAGAAACAGAATTTATGATTACTTGGAAAGTGATAGTTTGATTAGAGATAGTCAGCATGGCGTTTTGAGGGACAATTATGCCACACAGAACTTATTGAATTCTTTCAGGATGGGATCAAACACGTTGATGAAGGTAGAGCAGTGGATGCGATATACATGGATTTTAGCAAGGTGGTTGATAAAGTTATCATAAGATTGGCTCATTCAGAAAGTAAGGAGGCATGGGGTACAAGGAAACAGGGAAATCTGTGTGTGTGGATACAAATTGTCTGACCTGTAGAAGACTGATGGTGGTAGAACATGGAAAGGATTCATCCTGGAGGTTGGTGACCAGTAGCGTTCTTCAGGAATCGGTTCTGGGACTGCTGTTCTTTGTGAATTTTACAAATGACTTGGATGATAAAGTGAAAGGGTGCTTTAGTAAGTTTTACAATGTAATAAAGATGTTAGGTTTATGGATAGTGTGAAGGGCTGTCTTAGGTTGTAATTGGACATTGACAGGATTGGCTGGTAAATGGAAAATGGAGTTCAACTTGGATAAGTGTAAAGCGATTCATTTTTTAAGGTCGAATTCGAATGCAGCATACAGGTTTAAAAGCAGGATTATTGGCAGATTGGAGGACCATAGGGATCGTGCGGTCCATATCATAGGACGCTCAATGTTGTCACCCAAGCTGATAAGGTTGTTAAGATGTATGGTGTTTTCATTAGCCAGGGATTGAGTTTAAGAGCCGCAAGGTTATGCTGCAGCGCCAAAAATCTCTGGTGGGACTACACTTAGAATATTGTGTTCAGTTCTAGTCGCCTCATTACTGCAAAGATGTTGAGACTTCGGAGAGGGTGCCGGGGAGATTTACCAGGATGCTTCCGAAACTGGATGGCATGTCTTACAAAGAAGCGTTGAGGGAGCTAGGGCTTTTCTCCTTGGAGCAATAAAGAAAGGGAGTTGACTTCATAGACGTGTATAAGATGATGAGAGATATAGGCAGAGTTCGTAGCCAGAGACTTTTTCGCAGGGTGGAAATGGCTATCTCGAGCGGGCATAAGTTTAGTACGATTAGAAAAAGGTTTGAGGAGATGTCAGAGGTAGGTTCTTTAAACAGAGAGTGGTGGGTGCTTGGAATGCACTGCCAGCAGCGTTAGTAGAGTCAGCTGCATTACGGATATTTAAGTGACTATTGGAGAGACACATGAATGATAGTACAATGAAGGGTATGTCAGTTAGTCTGAACTTCGAGTAGGATAAAAGTTCGGCAGGACGTCAAGGCTTGAAGGGTTTGCACTAAGTTGTACTGTCCTGTGTTTTATGTTTCACCCAGCCCGTGGATGCTTATCAATTGTTGGATGTGTGAGGGAGTGATGTATGTGAGATTAGGAAGCTGGGGAGGGGCGTTAGCCCAAAACTTCCAGTTATGTTGTTCATTGTTCCATTCACCTGAATGCCAGTGCAATATGTGACGTGTCCTACACCAGACAGGCTCCGCCAAGTTCAGTTATTAACGTAATTCTTGACTTTTCATTTGCTGCTGTTTTCTTCAGGTACAATCTGTTGGGTGATTGATGTATTAATCAGATGTTTGCTATGTTTCATGAATTGCGCAAAAATAAGACGTCAACTATGATTATTCGACTGAACTATAATCTCTGAAAAGAATTCGGCTGATTCTATATTTATGGAACAAAAATATAAACTCCTGTCAAGATTTTCTAACACAGAAATAAAGAATGTACATTTTATTTTGTATCAAACAAACAACATGGATGTAACTCTTTTGGCGAACAGAATTACACACACGATGTCAGAATTCAAAACAATGCATTGTCACTCCAACATTTTGAAAGTGGTTGGCTTCTGAATGATTACATGTTCAGGGTGAGCAAACGATTGAATAATCAAATAGAATTAGCATTCTTATATATTTATATATAATCAATCAGTTCAATTTCTCAGTGAAATGTACAAGCTTCAGCTATTTGTCAGCGAATTAGAAATGGCTATAGTTCAACATGCTCTGTGAATATTAAACTAACTAAATGATTTGTGTTATCAAATTTTAGTGAACAATAATTTGAAAACGTTTAACTTTTAGAAAGAATGTTGTTTAATTTGAAATGCAGACAGTGAACAAAAACGATGAGCATATTATCGTGTAAGTGAAAAGTCAAACCATTTCGAAGAGATTTGTGCCAAAGCAATGACAGATTTGTTTTCGTAATTGGAATTCAACATTTCAAATATTCATATTCTGAGTAATAACTGGATTATTTAATGAAGCTGACCTTGCAGTAGTTGCATTTTAAATGCTTATGCTGCACTAAATAATCAGATATTCGTGAGTATTTACAATGGGAAATAATCGTATACTGAATTTTATTCGCATCAGACACATGATAGAGTGCAAAACCTTAAAATACAGGAGGAGGCCATTGGCCACTGTGTGTGCATCGGCTCCAGGAATGTCTCCAAAGTCCCTCCCATTTGCCAGCCCTATATCGGCAGCCTGTTAAATTCATATTTCCAAATTCATATCCAGTTCTATTTTTTAATGTTTCATGCACAACTCTCCCAGGCATTTCCATTCAAAATCCTAACAACTCTCTCAATAAAGAAGTTTTTCCTCATCTCATTCCTGGCTCGTTTGCTGACAAGCTTGAAATTAGAACTCCTTGATGCTGTGATGCCAACTAACAGAAACAGAGTATTCCGGTTTTACTCTACAACTTTTTTTCATACGTTTGATCACCGCAACTAGTTCACATATTTTTCTGTTCTGCTCAATCAAGAATAAGCCTTGCAAGAACTGTTACAAGCACGACATCGGAAAAACAGTCAGAAAACTAGCCACCTGGATACATGAACAACAACTGGCCAGAAAAAAAAAAGACATGACCCACTATCACTAGTATCCTTACTTATAGATGAGCAAGTACACGATTTAGACTGGGTCTGCAGATCCATCTAGGACAAGCCAAACAGAGATACGCACGAGAATTCCGAGAAAAATAGCATTCCAACCTGAACTCTATCAACAAACACATCGATTTTGATTCCATCGAACACTCTCTGCCAAAAAGAACCGTACATAAAATCACCAATATTGGAAATTATATCACTGACTCAAGGAAACCTAAACACATAAATAGCAAGTGGGACATAACACTAGCACTTCACCAGAGGCTCACTGATAATGTTCCCTAGTACAGTGATGAACCATCTGAAAATGAACTCTCCAGCTCAGCGAGCAAACTGACATCCAGAAGAAGCACAATTTCTCTCATCCTCCATTTAACTAAATCCTTCATTCCAGTTATCATTCCCATTATTTTAAGGTTATTTGCATTCTTCTGCAAAGTAATACATTGTCTTTCTGTGTGTGTTTGAATGTGTGTGTATGTGTGAGAGAGAGAGAGACAGCGAGCGAGAAAGAGAAAGAATAACCCTCTGTAATCACTGGATTACTCCCCGTGCCATGTGGAAAAGAGAGAAGGATGAGGAAGACACTAAAGCTTAGCATGTTGTTAAAAATCAAGTTCCAGACTGTTGTATCATTGGGATCTCTTCCAGGACAGGTGGGGACCTGTACAAAAATGACAGATTGTATCTTAACTTTACAAGCACCATCATCCTTGTGGGGATGTTTTCTAGTACAAGTCAGATGGATTTGAATAAACCAGGAGAGTGAGAACCAAAGCAGAAGATCAGGAACTGAGCAGAAGGTTAGGTGAATAAGACATCAGGCACGGCCAGTCTAATGACCATGCCGAGAGAAGGAATCAAAACAGTGAGTTGGGAGTTGGAATAAATTATAGAGAGGAGGCGCAGGTTTTTCAGAGATTAAAAAGTAAGGATGGAGAATGTGGGGGATGTGAGGGAGTGAGGTGTGTGGGATCAGGGAGACAGTGCACAAGAAAATGTTAAATGGGAAAGAGGTTGGGCTGGGAAATTCCATGATAAACAACTGGCAGCAAAACACAGGAAAACTTGCTGCTTGTAAAAGTGAATACCTGGGAAAGAATTTATTGTGCTTCAGATGAATAACACCCTTATTGCTAGAGGTCTGTATTATAATGGAGGAAAAGCTGTCTTCATATTATGGCTGTAGCTTTAATAATGGTTGCATACAGCTAGAATAGTGTCAGTGGTGTTGTTGGACAGCATCCACTGAGCATATGAATTACACTGGATGTTCCCAGAGATGGCTGGGCTGCCTTTGGTTGAGTGAGTGCTGAAGTTGCATGAGATGATGCTGGTTTGCAATATAGCCACTTACTGAGTACAGTCAAAGGAACAAAGCAGCAACTGCCATTGTTAATTGTTTCAAAATATACCAGAGTGTTCATGGCTGCCATTGCAAAGAATCATGCAATGAAAAACATGCTCATCACGCCTGTGCCAGCAAGTGTATGTCCAAAGGCTTTTTAAACGTTTGTGAGGTTACCTGCCTCAACCACCTTCCTAGACAACGCATTCCAGATTCATACCACCCACTCAGTTCTAAACACATTCCACAAATCCTCTCTCAATCCCCTGACATTCACTTTAAAAGTGTGTCTCTTTGTTTTTGATCCTTTGACAAAGGAAAACAGCTGCTGTCTGTTAATCCCCTCCATACCCCATTTGATCTTGTGCACCTGTACCATATTCCCTCCTCAACTTTCCCTGCTGCAAAGAAAAAAAGAGCAAATTTAGCCCTCCTCGTTCATACTCACTTTTGAGTACTCACTTGTCTTATTACTTCTGACTTGCATTTTCCCAAATTATCGGTGTTAAATTTCATCAGGCCATTGATCTGGCTATCTGAATAATCTGTTTCTATCCTTCTGTAGCCTAACACTTTCCTCCTGACTGTGATCCACCCAGCCCATCTTTGAGTCATCCACAACATTGATCATCATTTTACTGCTCGCCACCTCCACATTCACACAATCGTCATTTCTGAATATCACAAACAACCAGTGATTTCCTTCCTGTCGCCAGACGTTATTTAGATGATGATTGGACAATTACAGTCTCTTGATTTTCCTATTTTGGTGAATTTATGAGTGATGTAGTTAACACATTTTATGAGGGATCCACAATTAACATTTTCGACAGAGTTGAATTCACCTTTTACACTCCACCCCTCTGCATGTTTTGTTTATAAATATTGTAAATAATTTAGGATAAACTAGGATTTGGTATTTTGCGGTAGAACATTAGCATTTTGCGTGGCACTGTTCTTTGTAACATTCCCTGCAATAGCCAGAGCTGAAGAAATTTTTCATCTGCAGGATGGACATGCACTAATTCTTTGTTTGTTTTAATCAACGAGTGTGATGAGGATAAATATTCAAATAAATTCTATATTATGGGCAAACTGTAGAAGATCAAATCATATTCTCATATCAACCTTGAACTGGAAGGAAATATATACTGTAAAAAAATCAAAAATATTGAGACACCACCGTAGGGGAGAAAGAAACATGTCGTCTGTACTTGATGGAGATATAGAAATATATAGTACATGTACAACCCGAACAAGAATCAAGTGATAGAAGAGAAAGTACAAGAAATCCTTTCTTAATTTTGAATGGAATCCAGATCCCGATTTTCTTGTACAGTGATGTTTTCTCATCCAATCTCACTTCCTCAAAAGCAAGCTTTTCCCTGTCACTAAAACTTCATCTGCCTTTCTTCCTCCTCCGTCCTACTCTTTTCTTACACTCCTACTTCCCTTGCACTATCCCTCCTGCTGCTACATACTCTTCCACTGATGATCTCCCTTCACACTCTTCTTCTGCCACTCCCCTGTAAGTTACACCAATTCCCCAGTTACTCCCACTTTCTCTGGCCGTTTCTTCCCCATTTTGCTTTTCAACTGGGATGATGGGAGCCGCTGGCTTCTGGGCTGCTATTGATCATCAGTGAATGTTGAGATTGGGATGATCAATGTCCAATAGGAACTGACAATAGTTGTTTCTGTCACTGTCTGATGCACCGTGAACAGGATGGTTTTGTTCCCCATGGTAGAGTGGAGAGTCTTTCTGTCTCTCTGTCACAGTGCTTAACCAAAGAGCCTCATCACAAATAGGACAAACCTCTCCTCACAGTCAGAAATCCATGCATCGGTTTTACCTTAAACATTGTGAGTAGAGTGAGCACATTGTTCTAACAGGCTGTGTACTGGCCTTTTATTCTTTATTCATTTAACTGATCTTCCAATGTCAGTTGAGGTGAGATCAGAGTAACTTGCATTGCATTAAAGTACTATTTGACTCATGTGACATCAGAGATCCTGAGTAAACTGTGGTCACTGGGAATCGCAGGAAATTTTGCGCTGGTAATTTCCTCACTGAACAATAACACCTTCCCCAGAGCTATTGGGAATGCCAAATAAACTCTGCCCTTGCTAGTGCCTTCCAAAACCATGGATAATTTTTTCTTGTTAATAACATCAAGACATATTATATTTTAAAGTTTGGTCTAAAGTCTCCGAAAAAAATAAGACCTTGCTGCTTGAGTGTCACTCCATTGAAATCAGGATGTTACAATAAGTATACCTTCCCAATTATATTCAATCATTTACTTTCTGAGGTCTGATCGTGCGATATCAGTACCACTGAGATCAACGTTTTCTCTGTCCAGCAGAATCGCATTATATTGTCTCAAGGTTGCACCACTCTACAATTCTAATTTATTCACCGGCTCATTCGTGCTAAATAGATGTACTGGGCACACAATTTGCAACAAGGTAGAGATGCCCTTGACCCTCTGGAACCTTCCTCCCCTCCCATACCTGCCCACTGACTCCATGCCCTCCCCCAACTCCACCTCCTTTCGTTTATTCACCATCCCTCCTTAACTTCCACTCTCTGATGCTGAATGTTCTGTACTCAGCAAATAACTGAACGTTACCTCTCTGTGCCCCCACTTTAATGAATTTTACGCATGACATTTAGTTGAGCTCTTCTGCTGCCTTCACCTCAGTGCCCATTTCTTTCGGCAATATTCCTCTCCCTGTCCCATATAAGCCGTTACCCAACTCCAACACTCTCCCTCCACCTGGACCCCTCCCACTGGCCTTTACCTGAACTAAATCGGTTCATTGAGAAATCTCAACATGACATTGGTTGCCTTAATTTCTCTGCACTTGCCTCCCCAAATCCATACTATCACTGTCCGAACAGCCTACACTCCATGTGCTTAGATCCAACCCTGACTGTGTTATTCAGCCTGTGCCGACAAGGGTGGTGCTGCTGTAGTCTGGTGGACTGACCTCGACATTGCAGAGGTTGAACGCCCACTCTCAGGTACCTCCTCTAATCTCCCCCTGGACCATGACCCTACTATGGCACATCAGGCAATTGTATCAACTACGATAACTGACCACATTTCATGTGGAGATTTCTTCCCCGCTCGCCCCACGCCCCTAACTGCCTCCGAGCTGATCGTCCTCTGATAGCAGAGCTCGCTTCTATCTCCTCTCAAAACTTCACAAACAGAACTGCCCGGGCAGACACATTGCTTTAGCCTGCTCCTGTCACACAGACGAAGTTCATGGACACACACCTGAGCCCCAGTTATGCCTGTTTCTTCTTGGGGGATGTCGACCATTCCCTGTTCCAGTTCTACTCCAGCACCCATCCACAAATCTTTGTCCCATACATAGATGATATCATTGCAGATGCATCTCTCTCGTCCGGAATTGGAAAAGTTCACCGATTTAACTTGGAATTTGAAACTCTCCATCACTTTCATCTGGCCGATCTCTGGCTCCTTACTTCCTTTCCTCAACATTTCTGCTTCCATTTCTGGGGATACACAAGCCACTGATATCCAGTAAAATCCCACTGACTCCCACAGATTCCTGGAGTATACATCCTCACACCTGGTTTCCTGCATAGAGTCAATTCCATTCCCCCAGTTCCTCCGTCTCCACCGCATTGCTTCTGACGATACTAAATTCAATAAGGAAGCCTTTCACATGTCCACCTTGTTCCTCAATCAAGGGATTCCCCATCACTGTTGTCAACAGGGTCCGCAACCGAGTCTGACCCATGTCCTGCACTTCTAGCCTACCCCTTCCTCTTCCCTCTAGCAACGGAGTTTACCTTGCCCTTACCTACTATCCCAGCCGCATTCACATGCAGAGGATCATCAGCCCACATTTCCCTCACCTCCAGCGAGATGCCCCACCTGTACATATTCACCTCTCCTCCCCTGTCCACCTTCTAGAGGGATCATTCCCTCCAGGACACACTGGTCTACTCTTTATTCACTCCCACCACAGGTCCACTTCACTTTCCCCTGCCGGAGATGTGACACATTCCCATTTACCTCCCTCCTCATCAGTATCAAAGGGCCCAACTATACCTTCCAGGTGAAGCAGCACCTTACCAACAATTCCCATAATGCGGTCTACTACATGCGCTGCTCACAATGTGGTCTCCTCTACATTGGGGAAATGAAGGGTAGACTGGGTGACCGCTTCACAGAACATCCAAGTTGGACGCTGCAAATGACACTGAGCTTTCAGTTGCCTGCCAGTTTAACAGCCCATCCTATTCCCTGGCCAATATCTCTGTGTCAGGCTTGCTGCAGTATTCCAGGCAAATTCAGCGCAAGCTGACAGAACGAGACCTCATTTTCCATGTGCGGACTTTGCAGCCCTTTAGATTCAATATAAAGTTCAATAGTTTTCGGGCCTGAACTCCCCAAAGTCCTAGCCCCCTATCCATACACCAGGCCGAGTTGTCACATAGCCTTCAATTCCTCACACCCTATTGTTAGCTATTAACAGTCTCCATTAAGAGCTATCCAGTCTCTTCTGCATATAAACCAACATATTCCGTGTTACTATCAGTTCTGAGGAAGGGGCACTGGACCTGAAACGTTAACTCTGATTTCTTTCCACAGATGATGCCAGACCTGCTGAGCGTTTACAGCAACTTCTGTTTTGTTTCAACATTTTCATCGCAAGTTCTCACAATGCAATATGTCATCGATATTTTGAGCCCTGTCAAACATAGGAACTTTGTAATTTCTCATTTAATGTCCATAACAAGTTACTCAAGATTCAACTGAGATAACAACTTTGCTGCTATCATTCAGATCAGACACTTTGTCACAGTTCAGAAAGAAGAAAGAAATCAAAAGAGCTGGAGCGAAACTCAGTCGATCTGGCGACATCTGAGCAGAGATGCAAAAAATTAACCTTTGATTCTAATAGGACTTTTCAGAACAGTGTCACATCATATGACATATGTTAATTCTGTTGCTCTCTGCGGACACTTGCCCACCTTTTCCGTTTCTCCAGCATTTTCTGTTTGCATTTGATGTTTCCATTATCTCCATATTTCATGTTTCTTGACAGGTCTCCACGTTGACCTTGGTAATATTTGGACAATGTGGTCCTTTCATCTTTCTATTACAGTTGGTGTGTCTGTGACACCTGAATTACAGCCGAAATCTATTTCTTCTTTAAGATAGAAAGTAAAAAGAAAATCTGAACACCTTGTAAATCTCAGGAAATCTATTTTGTTTGAAAATAGATTTTAGAGGCAGCTAAACTTCATGAAATAATAGGGATAGATTTTGAACACTTGTGTCCTTCATTGAACTAGCTTGTCTCCCCAATCTCCAAAAGCTTTTATGCATAACATCGAATTATAACAGCAAAGGTGGTGAAAACTTAGCCCATTGTCTCTTCCAGTTTGGAGTGAGCGATGTTTCTACTATCATTCTCCTGTATTGTCCCTGTAGCGTGGTACATTTTGTTATTAGCATCTGGTTTTAATTGTAAGCATCCTGCCAGATATGAACAACATGATCAATCTCAAACAAAAACAGACGTTGGAGGGAAAGCTCAGCAGGTCTGGCTGTATCTGTGAAGAGACATCAAAGTTAATGCTTCAGATGCGGTGACACTACTCAATCTGTATTCCCAAGGATTAAATGGTGTGTACATAAAATATAGTTCACTTTATCACATTTAAAATTTTCCGGTTCAGTTCACATTGTCATTGAGCATTACATATCCCAAACGTTGGCTCGTTCCTTGTTGTGAACTATATTTAATTCTATCTGACGTTAAGAGTGAAGATGACTGGGGAATATCATGTACTCCCCATGCAGTCTCCACAGCCACTATCCCCATTCCGCCCTATCTACTAGCTAAACCTGACTCATTAATTCATAAGTCTTAATGAATAAGTTCACTTTTGGTTTTGGACTGAGGGGGAAAACGGTGAAAAATTATTGCTTTACAGCAAATAAAACTGCATTAAGATGTTTATCTATTTGTATAAATTAATTACTGAAACATATTCTATATGGAAAGTCCAACGTTTCTTTATTAGAGCAGTGAGAGGACCATTCAGAGAAGTCCAAACTTCCTGTCTATGTTCAGGGCAATTGTGCCCAGCGACAGTCTGTTGGCTGGGGTTTGTTCCCGTGAAGGAAAGATCAGCACAGTAACAACATCCTGATTGTTTTTTTTTTGTGGAGGGGCAGAAATTCGGGTTACGATGTTCATAGCATTGCAAGCGTACAACAGGGCAGAGTCATCTCGCCTGCGAGAAGAAAACGTCCAACATTCTCCCTCACAACTGACTTCACTAGAGGAATTAGTGATGGGAGATGTGACCAATAGCCAGCAATGTCAGCATCCAGTCCAGTCCAGTTATATTGTGAACTGAATGAGAATTGAAAGCTAGAGCTGTTTGCTCAGTGACTGCGATTGATGTCAGTCTCCATGCATTGTAACTGTGTCTTATTGGTGAGGAGCTTCACTCAGTGCACTGTCCCAGCCTCGGAGCCGATGCATCAGCTCCAACAGTAACAGGGATCAGCAGCTGTACAGACGTGGAGAGGACAGGTCTGAATCTGCGAATAATGGACTGGATAATTACACCAATGGAGAGGAGGCTTTCCTTGGGTCTTTTCAACATTTTCCTCTGTTGGAAGTTTCTACCCTATCGGACATTAGTGGTGCTGATTATTAATTTGGGCGGGGTGGAGAGTGTGTTACTAACTTATGGTGGAGGAGCGATGCTCCGAAAATCTAGTGTGCTTCCAATTAAACCTGTTGGACTATAACCTGGCGTTGTGTGATTTTTAACTTTGTACACCCCTGTCCAACACCGGCATCTCCAAATCATAACCTATTCTCGCTATTGGAGTTCTTTACTTCTGTACATTCATTAATCCCATAAACAATTTTGAACTTCATTGCAATTTCTGTTATCTGTATTTGCCCATGTAAGAAACTTTTATCTTCAATTTCAATTGCAGTTTCCATTCATCTGAATTGCAGACGACTCCCTCACAAACATCTGAGAACAAAACTGTGCACAACCTCGAGATCCCTTTTTGCCCTGAACTGATTTATGTCTCGTGATCTCTCTGTCACAAACCCTGTCCACTACCAGCTCACAATATCCCCCGTCTCCATCTCTGCGTCAGTGCTGTGTCTGCAAAAACCATTGTCTGCACGTTGGTAAAATTCAGACTTTATGTTTCAAGTTCTCTTCTGGCCACATTTCCAGCTATAAGTATTTCAATCACAAAATTGTTCTTGTCTCGGACTTTACTTTATGATTAGGACAATGTATCAGAGTAGGAATGTCGCTGGGATATAATTCAGGAGCAAAGCTTATTAAACGAAAGACTTTGCTTCAAGCGATTTGTTTCAAGTCTTACCACAGCTGATGGCAGAATTTAAATAAAAATGATAAGAATTGGAATAAAAGTGAATTTCACGAAAAACAACTATAAAACCTACATTTTGTCTGAAAGTTTTCCTGTTTCACTGACGACCGTCGGTAAAGAAATCTAATGTTACTACCCAGTCTGGGTTATGTGTGACTTCAGACCCATATCAATGTGCTTGACTTCATATTGGCTTGAGGAATGGCGTCAGAGTCAGGGTAATTAGTGATGAGTAACAAATGCTGCCCTTGGCAGAGATGCCAACTTCCCATGGAATAACAAATTTGAAGGTTAAACCAAATAAAGATAGATCCTGGATATCTGAAATTGCATGAATAACGCAAAGAAAAGATCGGAACGTGCTGGGAAGCTTTTCTGAACAGAAAGCAGCTGGAAAATAATGTGAACAATGCTGGTGACAGGGAAGTCTGCTGTGAAGGGCAGGAGGAGTGAGTTGAATCGATAGAGAAAGAGAGAGATAGAAGACAAAGAGCAAACAAAGGGAACGATGATCAGCTGGGATGGAAATAAAATGTGAGATCCTCCTCATTTATTTTTAACTTTTCCCATCTTCCTGAATACCATGCCCATGCCGGTACATGTATACCCCGCTTTTCAAAACTTCGCTTTTTGCCACTTCCCTTTCCGTAAAAACTCCATTACGTCCTGTTTTCACTAACCAAAAGAAATCCGAAGAGGATTTTCACTTTTAACAAGAAAAGTAAATTTTTCACACATAAATTAATGCTACTTCACTTTATGCCTTTTCAGCTTATGAAAGGCTTTGTAGGAACACTCTACTTTCAGATACCGAGGGAAATCCCGACCTATCTAAGATCATGTTTAAAGCGATTTGATCCGACCTGTCTGTGTTCCCTGAGTGTCGTCATCTTCTTATATTTATCAATGGGATGTAGGAATCGCTGGTTGGGCAGCATTAGTTCACTTTGCTGATTGCCCTTGAGAAGACCTTGAGCCTCACAGGGCACTTACACAGAGTGGGGCACTCAAGGTGACAGCTGCACAGGAGCAGTGGAAGTCAAGATCGACTTTAGCAAGATTAACATTATTTGAAAAATTAGTGATGTCAATTCGTCAGTCTAATTACGAAAGGGAAGAAGGTGTTCCTGAGCATGCTGGTCCATGTTTTCAAGTCTCTGTATCTCCTCCCTTTTGGAAAAGGTTGTTGGAGATCATTACCATTTTGGGAGAGATATTTGATGTTGCCAGTCTTTCACTGACAATGAGAAGCATAAATGGATGGAAGGTTGTCCTCCATGATAGTCTGGGCTGTGCACAAAACCGTCTGTAGTTTATTATGGTTCTGGGAAGAGCAGTTATCGTCACACTATTATGCACATGAATAGAATGCTTTCAGTTGTCAGTATGCAGAGCACTGGGAGAAGGCAGTTCCAAAATGTTTAGATGTAACAATTGACCGTTAAATGGATATCTACATTCTGTTTGCTGTGTTGACAACAATTGAAATTTAACCAATAAATTTAAATTATGTCTAAGTTACCAAATGGAGTTTATTTTATTGCCAACATTCAACCAAAGAGCCATCACATGCTTCAAAAGAATAGAGAAGCCATCACCATGACAATGAGGGAGAAAGAGACGGACGCATATAAGGAGAGAGAGAAAACACAGTGAGGGAAACAGAAGGACAGTCAGGAAAACAGAGAAAGGAAACAAAACAAGAAACAAACAGTCACAAGAACAGGAAGAATGGGAGATAGTAAGTTCTGGGAAAGAAGCAGAAGACAGAGAGAAGGAAAACACGGAAACAGACAGTGTGATATAAAGCACACAGGGAACTGGGGATGGGGTCACAGTGAGCTGGGGGTGAGGATCATAGACAGCTGGGAGTGAGCACTGGAGGAACTGGGGGAAGGGAGGTGAGGATTTACTTTGACCTGTACCAAGATATACAGGCAAAGCATAGTAAAAAATGATGTACAGAACAATGGCTATAAAATATGTTTTAGAGCCATGCAGGTTATGCTGCACAGGGCGTGTGCGAGGCGAGATCAACAGGAACAAGATCAGCATTATCTGAGATTAGAGACTACACTCAACAGTCTAGTAACAGTCAGGAAGAAGCTGTTCCTGAACCAGCTGCTCAGTGTTTTCAAGCTTCTGTACCTTTTAGCCTGATGGAAGAGGTTATCGGAGAATATTACTGGGGTCTGATGGATCATTGAAAATGTTATAACAAAGAACATTCCAGCACAGAGACAGGCCATTCGTTGGGACAAGCCTGTGCCGATCCAAATCCTCTATCTAAGCCTGTCGCCAATTTTCTAAGACTCTTTATCTCTTTGTTACCTGCCCATTTATGTATGTTTCCAGAAACATCTTAAAATAAACCACTGGTCACAGTTCTCCATTTTGAGAAACTCCCTCCCCTTACTATTCTCTGCCTCCTGTTGCCCAGCTAGTTCATTATCCACCAGCTCGCGCACCATGTGACTTCACTTTCGACATACCCCGACCATGGGGAAACATACCAAACGCCTTCCTGAAGTCCACGTACATGACATCTACAGACCCTCCCTCATCAATCAGCTTTGTCACTTCCTCAAAGACTTCCATTCATTTGGTAAGATATGACCTTCTCTGCACAAAACCATGTTGCCTATCACTGATAAGACTATTTTCATTCAAATAAGAATAATTCCAATCTCTGGACCCTGTCTTTGTGGAGTTTTTTACAATCTCCCCGTGTCTGACTTGGGAGAATTAACTCTTTTCTCTCTCCACAGTATGTTTCTGTTTGTTTCAGGTTTCTGCCATCTGCAGTATATTTACTTGTGTTTGATGGAGAATTGCTGCAAATATGACGGGTTTGTTGTAAAAAAGCACTGGTGCTCTGGCTCCTCGAATACATGGGAATCTTGCCCAGCTACTTATGTGAGTGCATGTCTCTGATTACCTACTCTGTCTCTCTCAATCCGAGAGTCCATCCGTCACTGCATGCAACCTTTCATCGAGCCACCCCGGGATTTCCCACACTCCATCGCCTGGCAGTGGATGCTCCCTACGCAGTGAGCGCACAATGTCACTGGTCACTTTCTGACCCACCAGGGATGCGGGGCAAAGACTCTGCCATTAAAAGGAACAGAATAGCTAAAACCCAATTGCACAGCAAAGCAGAGTAAACAGGCTGAATGGCAGCCATCTGTTATGACATTTTCTGGTCTTTTGGACTAATTCTGTTTATCCTCGTCCATCTACAAATAGATGCTCCATATGTATACCTTGTCACACAGGTTTGGTGAAGGTGATAGATATCAGATCCTGTGGTCATTGCGACTGATTCATTGGGCTCCACTTTCCTGGTTAATGAGATCACACTAAGTTTTTATTGTCAAATCCATCCATTTTAAAGTAAAGGTTCTTGCCGGAGTTGTGCAGAAAGGATTTTTGAATGTTGGAGAGACTAGGTTATGCCACGTGCCAGTGAGGTTAGGAATAGGAAGGCAGTGCAGTTAAAAACATGGCCAAAGAGCTGGTAGGATAGGCAGCACTTGTAATATGTGGATCATTGGGATTCCCGGGTCGGTAGGATATACACAAGATGGACGGGATGCATCGGAACTGACAGCAATCTCCGATATGTGGGTAATTGGGAATCCTGGGTCAGTATGAAATACACAAGAAGGACGGGATGGACGTGAACCGGCAGCAATCTCCTGGCAGGCAGGTTTGTTATTGTCACTCAGGAGGTTTTAAACTAGTATGGTGGTGGGGGAGGGAGGGTGGAGCCAGAGCAGTACATCCACAAGCACAGTGACTGAAGAGCAGTTGGAGACTAATCCCAGTACAGCAAAGACCAACAACAAACTGGCAGTGTGGAGTGAACACAATGGGACTGGCAGTCTGAAGTGTGCTGATTTTAATGTGAGCAGTGTGACAGGCAAGCCAGATCGGCTTGGAGCTTGGAGTTTGAAGGAGTATATGTAACTATGATATAAATATTACAGAGATTTGGTTGAGAGAGGGATCAGAAAACAGTCAATCAAATGAGTCAAGAGAGAGTTGAAGAATGTACAGTGAGAGGCTGGAGACTGTTGTTTGAAGCATAATAATAATCCAGCAGTTTATTGGAATTGGACAGTGTGTGATGAAATGTACAGATAGAAGGGACATGGGAGGAAACAGAAATTGTCTGTTTGCAATATTTTCTGCTTTACTGACAGTCTTTTCTAATCTCCTATTACCAGAGAATAGACGAGGAGAATTTACATCAGGGAAACTCAAACCAAATATCAGGTCAGGATCTGATGGAGTTGGGCTGAAGTGTATTTATTTCAATCGAAGAATTATTATGGTTAACACCGATGAACTGACAGCCTGAATCCGTGCATGGGACTATAATGTTGCAGCTTTACAGAGACTTGGTTGAGAGAGGGAAAGGATTGGCCATTCAACATTCCAGGGTTTCATTGTTTTATGTGAGATGGAGAGGAGGGTAAAAGAGGTGGACGAGGAGTTTTACTAATCAGGGAGTACATCTGTACTTGAAGAGGACATACAGGAGGGGTCATCCACTGCAGCAATATGGGTAAAGCTCAAACGTAAGATGGCTGCAAGCACTGCGTTATTATAAGCCCTCCAACAACCACGGAGGGATTGAGGAACAGAAATGTATGTCGATTAAGGAAAGGTGTATTAAAAAAAACAGAGAGGTCATAGTGAGTGACTTTAATATCTCCAGTAATGACTGGGAGTCCCTTGGAGCAAGAGGCTTCGATGGGGCAGAATTTATTAACTGCAACAGTATGTGGATAGTCCAACGAGAGGAAGAGCCATACTGGATCTCGTATTGGCTAATGAGCCTGGACAGGTGAACTGACCTTTCAGTGGGACATAATTTTCGAAACGGTGGTCACAGCTCCTTCAAATTTAAGATAGCTATGAACACGGATATGTCAGGACCTTGTGGGAATCTACTGAATTGGCGGAAGGCAAATTACGTGAGCATCAGGCAGAGCTAGGACATGTCAATTGGGAGGAGATGATGTCAGGGAAATCCACATTTTGTAAGAGGGAACTGCTTGTTAAATCCTGACAGCTGGTGAACGTCTGGTGAACGTCCTCTCGCCTGCACGAATTTCAATCTATTTTGTTTGAACAGATATTTCAAGGCCACTGCATAACAGGCAACAGGAAGAGATAAAGGATGATTCTGCACTGTGTCCTTCGCAGGACCAGCTTGTCTCTTCAGGCACCTGATGTCTTTACTGTGCTGAAGTCTTCATAGTGGTTCAGAGAGCTTCAGAATTAATAGAGCACTGAACGAAGCCGTTTAGCCAATTGTACAACGATGAACTCTCCAACATCACAATTTGAAAACAGAGAGAACTGTGTGTGTGTGTGCGTGAGAGAGAGAAAAATTAACAGAGAAAAAGGAAGTGCTGAGAGATAAAAGGAATGGAGGGAAAATGGAGAGACAGAGTGAGTGAGATCAAGGGGTGTCAGACGAGTGTGAAGTCAGATCAGAAGACAGCATGAGGACAAACATACAGAAATTTTATTTAGAAACTCCCACAGACTGCAAGCCCTTTGTCTGGTGCCGTACCCTGTGAGCACTGTGCTGTCATCCCAGATCATTTATCGCCAATAATTTCACAGAGCCGGGTTGCTGACTGCTGAACAAGGTCCAAAATAGCAATAGATTGGTTCCAGGGAGAAGGTGAATTAATTTAAATGTTCTGGGCCAACAGGAACTTGTAGTCACTCTAGACAATGTGTGAGAGACAGGGCGAGAGAGTCTCAGTGAGGGGGATCACTGACTGGGAGGAAATCAGTGCTTCAGCTGTGGGTCAAATAATGACCAATAAAGCTTGAATACCTCGTCCGTGGTTTTGTAATTCACATTTCCATTCATACAGCTCCACATCGTAAGTTAATTTTAACAGACTTGTCTCTTTGTATTTTTCATGTTTTGGTATGTGCTGAAACGCTTGTTTTTTGTCCCAGTATTTTGTGTTGAATAAACACATTTTATTGTTGTGGTTCTGTTCGCCGAGCTGGGAATTTATGTTGCAGACATTTCGTCCCCTGTCTAGGTGATATCCTCAGTGCTTGGGAGTCTCCTGTGAAGCGCTTCTGCGATGTTTCCACTGGCATTTATAGTGGTTTGAATCTGCCGCTTCCGGTTGTCAGTTCCGGCTGTCCATTGCAGTGGTCGGTATATTGGGTCCAGGTCGATATGCTTATTGTTTGAATCTGTGGATGAGTGCCATGCCTCTTGGAATTCCCTGGCTGTTCTCTGTTTGGCTTGTCCAATAATAGTAGTGTTCTCCCAGTCGAACACATGTTGCTTGTCATCTGCGTGTGTGGCGACTAAGGATAGCTGGTCGTGTCGTTTCGTGGCTAGTTGGTGTTCATGGATGCGGATCGTTAGCTGTATTCCTGTTTGTCCTATGTAGTGTTTTGTACAGTCCTTGCATGGGGTTTTGTACACTACATTGGTTTTGCTCATGCTGGGTATTGTTCCTTCGTCCTGGTGAGTTGTCTGAGAGTGGCTGTTGGTTTGTGTGCTGTTATGAGTCCTAGTGTTCGCAGTAGTCTGGCTGTCAGTTCAGAAATGTTTTTTATGTATGGTAGTGTGGCTAGTCCTTTGGGTTGCGGAATGTCCTCGTTCCGTTGTCTTTCCCTTAGGCATCTGTTGTTGAAATTGCACCGGATCATCAACGCCACACTCACAGGAATCCGATTCACTAGAGCGGAAGAAAAGGACAACCAACTCCCATTCCGAGACGTGATGGGACAGAGAACACCCAACGGAGAATTCACCACACAGGTTTACAGGAAAGCCACACACACAGACCAAATCCTGAACTACGAAAGCAACCACCCCAACACACACAAACGAAGTTGCATCAGGACACTATTCAAAAGGGCCAGAACACACTGCAGTACACCAGAAATGCAAAAATAGGAAGAAGGACACCTATACAATGTATTCGCCAAAAACGGATGCCCCCGCAATTTCATCAACAGATGTCTAAGGGAAAGACAATGGAACGAGGACATGCCACGACCCAAAGGACTAGCCACACTACCATAGATCAAGAGCATTTCTGAACTGACAGCCAGACTACTGCGAACACTAGGACTCATAACAGCACACAAACCAACAGCCACTCTCAGACAACAACTCACCAGAACGAAGGACCCGATACCCAGCATGAGCAAAACCGATGTAGTGTCCAAAACCCTATGCAAGGACTGCACAAAACACTACATAGGACAAAGAGGAAGACAGCTAACGATCCGCATCCATGAACACCAACTAGCCACGGAACGACACGACCAGCTATCCTGAGTAGCCACACACGCAGATGACAAGCAACATGAATTCGACTGGGACAACACTACTATTGTAGGACAAACCAAACAGAGAACAGCCAGAGGATTCCAAGAGGCATGGCACTCATCCACAGATTCAATCAATAAGCACATCGACCTGGACCCAATATACCGACCACTGCAATGGACAGCTGGAACTGACAACCGGAAGCGACAGATTCAAACCACTATAAATGCTGGAGGAAACATCACAGAAGCGCTTCACAGGAGGCTCCCAAGCACTGAGGATGTCACCTGGACAGGCGACGAAATGTCTGCAACACAAATTCCCAGCTCGGCAAACAGAAACACAACAACGAGCACCCAAGCTACAAATCTTCTCACAAACTTTAAACACATTTTATTACTGAGGAAGAAATAACCTGTTCAGTCTTCGTCTGAAACGTGCTGGGACCAGAGTCAAAGTGAATCCTAACCAAGGATGTAGACAGAGCTTTAAACTGATTAGGAGTGTGTGTGTGTGTGCGCGCGGGATAGGGATTCCATTATAGGGTTTAATGAGAAAAGTGGAGGTAAGAGCACAGAGCTCAAGAGAGGTTATTAAAATCTTCAGCAGAGACGCAAATACAACAGAGTGTATGGAAAGTGTAAGCAATCAAACTTCAATCACACTGGACAAACAAATGGCAATAGAAGTGGGATCGTTAACACAAGATTGAAGGGTTATATCTGAATGCGAGCAGTATAACGAATAGAGTAAATGAGCTTGTGGCATAGATTGAAATTGGTAGGTATGACGTAATGGGCATCACAGAGAAGTGGCTGCAAGTGGATCAGGATATTCAAGGACATATATCGTATCGAAAAGATAGAGAGAGTGCATTTACATTATTAATAAGAAATGAAATTTAATCAACAATAAGAAAGGAAGTAAGGTCAGATGGTGTAGAATCTGCATGGTAGAATTGAGGAAGCACAAAGCTAAGACAACCACAGTTGGAGACTTGCACAGGCCTCCAAAGAGTCGTCAGGAGCTGGGGCACAAGATACACCAGGAGATGGAAAAGATCTGTCGGAAAGGCAACGTTACAGTGATCATGGGGGATTTCAATATGCAAGTGAAATGGGAAACCAGTTTGGTAGTGAATCGCAAGAAAAGGAATATGAGGAATATCTACGGGATGGCTTTTTGGAGCATCATGTGGTGGAACCCACTCGGGAACAGATGACACTGGATTTAATGACGCAGGCTAGACAAGGGAGCTTAAGGTGACGGAAAACTTCAGAAGCAGTGGTCAGAACATGGTTGAATTTATTCTGAAATTTGAGAGAGAAGATAGAATCAGAGTTAACAGTATTTCAGCTGAATAAAGGCAACTGGAGAGGCATAAGGGAGAAGCTGGGTAGAATTGACCGGGACAGGTGTCTAGCCGGAAAGACAGGGTAACAGCAATGGCTGGAGATTCCATGATAATTTAAAAGACACTGAAGAGATGCGTGCTAAGTAATAGAGGTATGGTACAGGGAGGATGAGGCAACCTCGGCTGACAAGGGAAGTCAGGGATTGCATATAAGCAAAAGAGCAAGCTGAGTGAAGGGCAGTGGGGAACTGGAGAATTGAGGCCAACAGAAGGCAAGAAAAAATAAATAAGGAGGGAGAACATTAAGTATGGGGGTAAGCTAACCAGTAATATAAAGGAAACTGTAAGAGATTCTTTAGATATATAAAATGCAAAAGAGAGGTAAATGTGAATATGGACCACTGGGAAATGATGCTGGAAAGACAGTAGTGGGAAGCAAAGAAATGGCTGAGGAATTTTGCATCAGTCTTCACGGTGGCATACATAAGTAATTTCCCAAGAATTGAAGAGAGTGAGAGGGCAGTCCTAAATACAGTGGCCATCACCAAGAAGAACATGTTAGAAAACGGAATGGCCTGAATGTGGATAACTCACCTGGAACAGATGGACTACACCCCAGCCTTGTAAGGGACATCGCTGAAGAGTTAGTGGTAATCTTTCAGGAATGACTAAAATCAGGAAAGGGCCAAGTGGCTGTATAATTGCAAATATGACACCCGATTTAATAAGGGAGTTAGGCGGAAGATGGAAAACTGCAGACTGATTAGCAGACTTGGTTGTGGGTAACATCATGGAATTCATCTTGAAGAATGGGATTTCTGAATTCTTGGAGGTCTTTGGTAAAATAGGACAGAGTCAGCATGGTTTCATCAAGGGGAGGTCATGCCTGACAAACCTGCTCGAATACATTGAGGGAGTAATGTGCAGATTTGATCAAGGAGAACCAATAGATGGTATCCATCTGCACCTCAAGAATCCTTTGACAAGGTGTCATGCATGAGGATATTGAGAAAGATATGGGTCCACGGTGTTAGAGGCAAGGTGGAAGTTGAAGTTTGGCTCTCTGACAGAAAGCAGAGAGTGTGGATTAAAGTGTCCTTCTCAGGATGGCAGCCAGTGACAAGTGGTGTTCCACAAGACTGAGTTTTGGGACCACAACTTTTCACTTTGTGCATTCATATCGATATGAAGGAACTGAGGGCATTCTGGCCAAACTTTCAAACTGTGCAAAGATCGATAGAGGGACAGGTAGCATTGAAGAGGTGGTTTGGCTGCAAGAGGGTGCTCTGGCGCATCTCCTCAACTGCCCAAAACTCCGGCCTTGAACTTCACCCTTCCAACTACAACAAGTTAGAACCTCTCTGGTGCATGCCTTCCATCCCACCAACCTCAGGATACAACGCATCATCCTCCGCCATTTCTGCCACCAACAGTCAGACCCCACCACCAGAGATATACTTCCCTCCCTACCCCTATCATCAGACTGCTGAGACCATTCCCTCAGAGCTCCCTCATCATGTCTATGCAACCCCAACAACCCACTTTCCACTCCCGGCACTTTCCCTTGCCACTACAACAGGTATGAAACCTGTGCCAACACCTCCCTCCTCACCTCCACCCAAGGCCCCAAAGGATCCTTCCACATCAGTCAGATAACATCCTGTGCATCCAAATACCTCTTCTAGTCTGTCCATTGCTCCTGGTCTCCACTACATTGGCGACACAAGACGTCAACTTGCAGAACGGTTCAGGGAACACTCTCGGACACACACACCCAACAACCCCACTGCCCTGTGGCTGAATACTTCAACTCCCCCACCGACTCTGCCAAGGCTTTGCAGGTTTGTGGCCTTATCCACTGCCAAATTCTAGCCACCTGATGTCTGAAGGAAGAAAGCATCATCTTCTGCCTTGGGACCCTTCAAACACACGGTATCAAGGACAATCTTACCAGTTTCCTCATCTCCCCTCCCTCCATCTTATCCTAGATCAAACTCTCCAACTCAGCACTGCCCTCTTGAACTGTCCTACCTGTCCATCTTCCTTCCCATTTATCCACTCCACCTTCCACTCTGACCTATCACTATCACTATCACTGACCTATCACTATCACCACCCACCTTCATCGAGCTGTCGCCATCCAAGCTACCTTCCTCCCAGCACGAGCCCCTCTCATTTATCTGTCTGGCCCCTTCCGCCCACCCCACATTCCTGATGAAGGCTTTATGCCTGAAACGTCGAATGTCCTGCTCCTCGGATGCTGCCTGACAGGCTGTACTTTTCTATGACCACACTTTTTGACTCTGATCTCCAGCATCTGCGGTCCTCACTTTCACCTGCTGAAGGATTTTCACAGGTTTGGAGAGTGAGCAAAGAAGTGGTAGATGGAGTACAATGCGGAAAAGTGTGGAAAAGCATTTTACCAGGATGAATAGAGGCATAGACTATTTTATAAATAGCAAGCAAATTCAGAAATCTGAAGTGCAAAAAGACTAGGGCGTTCTAGTCCAGGAGTCTTGAAAGGTAAAGTTGCAGGTTGTCAGTAGTTAGGAAGGCAAATACAATGATGGCATTTGTTTCAAGAAGGCTTCAATATAAAACCAGGGATGTACTTCTAAGGCTCTACAAGACTTTGGTCAGGCTACATTTGGATTATTGTGCGCAGCTTTGGGTCCCATATCTCAGGAAGGATGTACTGGTCTTGGAGCGTTTTCAGACGAGATTCACAAGAATGGTGCCAGGAATGAAAAGCTTAACATATGAAGAATATTTGAGGGCTCTGGGTCTGTATTTGATAGAATTCAGAAAGATGTTTGGAGGTCTAATTGAAACTTACAGAATACTACATTTCGTGGGATAGAGTGGATTTTGGGAAGATATATCCAATGGTAGGAGAGACTACTACCCGAAGGCACAAAGTAAAGAGAAGATCTTTTCAAAAAGAGATAAAGAGAAACATCTCCAGCCAGAGAGCGGTGAATCTATGGAATTAACTGCCACAGAGGCCACAGAGGGCTGCCGAGTCCAGATCATTGAGTACTTTTAAGAGTGAGACAGATAGGTTCTTAACTTTAAAGGGGATCAAGGGTTACTGGTAGAAAGCGGGATAATGGGGTTGAGAAGCTTAACAGCTATCATTGAATGGCGGAGCAGGCTCAATGGGCCGAATGGCCAAATTTCTGCTCCAATGTCTTCTGGTTGTATGGTTAATATTGGCTCTCCTCGTTCCTCATTGGAGTTGTATCCTGGAATTTGATCTTCAAATGATTTACAAAGAGTAACGTTTCACTACTGATGAGTGGGAAATATCATGTTCCCTCACTCCAGTCTCAGCAGCCATGACCCCAATATCATAATGACACTGCAATTGAAATCCATTGGTACTTAATCACAGTTGATTGACATAGATAACATTAACAGCATGACCCTCACCTGCCCTCTCTGATTCTCGAATAACCATCTGAATTGTGTGTCATGTCATATTCTCTGTTAACATATCCATGTCAGTTGTCCGTTATCACTCATGTTATATCGTAGGCACATTTTCCTGTCAGATTCTGGACTAGAAAAGTTCTCTCCATATTTTACTGACATTATGATCACTGATCAGTAGTTGCAGATTGTATGTTTCCATTTATAAACGTCGAAACTTGTTTATGTTCAGACAATCCTTTGTCATTACTCCCATATCCAAGGCAGATTGAATGATTGCACGCATTCAATCTACCATCTCCAATATTCCGTCCCACAGTCACTCCCACATATCCCATGCCAAATGTATAAATTTTAAAATTTCTTTTGAATTTTAATAAAATCAATGTTAAATTGGAAGGGGTTAACTGGAGCTATTTGTTCAGTGACTGTGATTAATGTCAATCTCCGTGGATCCTAATTATCCCAGTGGAGCGTTACCATCATTGAATGATAAATTGGCTCTTTACAGTGTGTTATCCCATAGTATGAGTAGGAGCATCACTGACGGCACTAACAGGGATCATCAGCTCGAGAGAGAGGGGGAGTAGAGATCAGAATCTGAGAACATTAGACTGGAACGTTACAATAATGGTTCAGAATGTGAGGACCTTGGATTGGAATGTTCTAATAGTGGATCAGAATCTAAGATCAGTAAACTGGAATGGTACAACAATGGATCAGAATCTGAGAACATTAGACTGGAATGATTCAACAATCTATCAGAATCTGAGAATATTAGACTGGAATATTACAATAACAGACAGGAGTTTATCCTCGGGTCTTTATTATCTTTATCGGCCTTGGATAACATTAGCATCACGGATCCAGGATATCCTTTGGATTATTCAAGGTGGTTACTATCCCATCCTCGCTATAGTTGGTGTACCTGGTAAGTCATTATATTTGTCTAATAAACTGGATTGAACTGAATTTCTGCTCATGATATATAAAATTTGGAAAGTGCAAGACAATGTCTTCAGTTACAAACGGAACCTCCTTTCCTTATATTAATCAGTATCAAATTAATATTTCTAAATTACTCACTGATATGCGAGAAGGAACCACAATGTTCTCAGACTCCATAATCCATTTTGTCCTTCTCAGATTTACATCTCCATCTTGTCCCCACTCACCAATCCTGTCCAATACCACCGTCATGATATCCCAGTCTCGTCTCAGTCTCATTGCAACTTCTGAATAAACCATAATTTATGCCTTTGTTTAATCCAGATGCAACAGTTTCAAGTTCCTTCTAACTATATGTCCGTCACTAAAAAATTGCTCTTGAGGATGTTTAACTTGTTCTCTGAATAAACGGGACGACAGTTTATGGTGTTCAAGACTCATAACCTAGAGCCACAGAATAATAGTCTGTTGATAGCTCATGAGGGAAATTAAAAGCAACTATTTTCATTTGCTATAAAATCCCATCTGCTTGCCCCAAGTCCTCAAGCGAAGTCAATGTGTCATTCTTCCCTAGTCAGGTTTCAGTGTGACTTCTGTGATGAACATGTGGGTGTTCTGCACCTTTAACAGAATTAAAAGCCAGCAATAACTACCTGACAGAACCAAGTCTTCTGAAAAATAGATTTAATGTAACATTTGGTTGAAAGTCTCGATTAGCTTATTTTGTCAAGACAAAAACAAATTCAGCCAAATAGTTTAAGTTATAACCCAAAGTGCCCACCTCCAATCAAGTTTGAATTTAGTATATTGATAAACTTAAAAGCCAATGACACAATCCAATGGTTTGGGGGTACAAGATCGCGGGAAATTGACAGTTGAGAGGAGAACTGCCAAGTTACTGCAAAGACTGCCTGAAAAATAGCTCTCCTCTCGGTACCTTTATTGATGAGTAACTGGTAAAAGCAGAATCTCAAAGAAGAAAAGAAGACAGGAACATGGAGAAGAACCGAAAGCTTCTCGATTTTGAGATAAGAAGTCTTGTTTTGTAAATCTTAATTAGGAGTCTAATCGGACTAGTAAAATGGAGGGGGGGGGAAAATAAAATATAGCTTAGAGGAAGAAGCTGTAAATATTCGTTCGTCTATTATTCTCTGCTATACTTTAAGAAATAAAGTTGTTAATTTTTACTTCAAATAGTTTTGGACTCTAGAATTATCATGGATTACTGCAGTGGATAAATCTTTTCCCTGTTGTTGGTTTTACATTAAGCAGGAGAATGTATCCTGTGTTGTAACACTACAATCCCACAGGATTGTGCTTTTCTCTCTACTGTCCTGTGGAACAGCTGAACCAAACACTCACTTCAAGATCGGCATAACATGCTGCCGTGACCAGGGCTGCATACATCCTGTGAGAGAAGATCAGAAGTAAAGATAACTCCCTTCCTCTGCCTGTTTCCCGTATTCCTATAGCTCATTTCTATTCAGGTAGGTGATCATCCCCTATTTTAGGTGTATTCAATCTCTTTGAAATTCTCCCCAAGAGTGATGCACATCTCCTACGCATCTCTGGTGTTGGCTTTATTGATGCTGACGTACAGATGTAAGGAACGTATACATTCCGTGTGAGTCATAGTGCATAGAGTGCATAGTGCATAGTGCAATGGCTTCTTGTGGCACAGGGAAGAAACGGCGATGTTTATGTGAGAGAAAAGGATTATTGCGATCATCCCTGAGAGTGTTGTTGAGGCAGTATTTGGGGTACTGTGGATAGACTTTCTCTCAAGTTTCACCAGACTAATCCCTGGGATGATGGCACCATGAGCAGAGAGTGAAGCTCTGTGAGAGAATAAGAGATGATTGTGTTGAACCTTAAGGGGGTGGACAGTCACTCATGATGTTCTAAACAGGCACTGCTACGATGATAAATTCCATGGCTTTTATTAACTCAGGTTAAATGATTCTCAATAGGTTAAGAGCCTCCGAGGACGTTCCCCTCATCCCACCCCCACTCCATATGTTGTTTGAGAGAGACAGAGGGTCAGTCATTGAATAAACTCTCCCCACATTAATACAGTGCATTTAGTGTGTGATCATGCATTAAACGTCATGTTATCCACAATCCCGACAACAGCCACAATACCTTCATTCTAAAACAGTTAACTATTCCCACCAGTTTCTGACGTCCATGGAGGACATGGGTCTGTCTTCTCAGAGGCGGAAGATGCCTCTCTGAGACTTCAGACAAAGCATCTGGCTACCTTCCTCACTGCCAGCAAACCACGTCAATGTGTCAAGTGTCCCACAGGTAATGAAGCCATGAAGAACATCGTGGATCCGTCTCTGAATGTGTTCTATGCTCCATTGATTTGTCAGGTTGGAGCATCAATGACACCCTCCTGTTCCTGTTTAAGTGTCTTGAGGTGCTGAATGGCCTCCTCCAGGTCCCATTGAACAGGTTCATGGGTCTGACTTGGCCCTGCCTGCTCCTGTTTAACAGCTTGATGTAGTAATCAGACCTCTTCTCTTCCTGTGGAACAGGCAGGAGGATTGAATCGGCTATTCCTCTCTTTGTTCAGTAGTTTCAATGGGCTGAATGGTTTCCACATATCCGTTTCTAATGTGCCTGGGATGCTGAATGAGCTCTTTATTTAACTGTAGAAATGTAGAGTGTCTGGCCTTGCTGTTACATGAATGTTACCGACACTTTAACAGCACAAACCTGAATGCTGTCAGGTCTTACTGCACATGGACACAGACTGTTTCAGGAGCTGAGGTGTGACACATTGTTCTGAACATTGGGTGGTCTTCAGTGACCATCCCCATTTCTGATCTTATGATAAGGTAAGACAGTGATGAAGCAGCTGAAGGTGTTTGTTTTGAGGCAGCTACCCTGAGGATCTCCTGCAGAGATGTCCCAGGACTGAAAGGATTGTTGGTCACCGAACACAAACATCTTCCTTTGTGCTCTGAAAGACCCCAACCAGTGGGGAGGGTACATCTGATTCCCATTAAGCTCAAATAAGTAGGTGGTCCTGATGCCATCCACAGTAAAATGCTACCTTGTCATCAAGGCCATTCACTATTTTCTGAGCCCCTGTGTTCACCTCTTGTTCATATCAATAGATTATGGTGTATGTGTCGGGAGTGTTTTCCTCTCATAGAGGGTAATCAATGCCAGGAAGTATCTGGGCTAGATAGTGAGGGGAGTTACAACACTGAAAGTATTCAAAGAGGTGGTACATGAATTTCCGGCCTGTCAGAGAGTTAAAGGGTGTGAAGAATTGGACATTAAAGACCAGTTATTGATAACAGGATGTCAGCCATGATGGGATACAATGTCTTGATCGTCCGAGTCACCTACTCTTGCTTCTTATGTTCTCAATTTCTTATGTTCTCAATTTCTGTAATTATAAAGTTAATAATTGTAATTTTCCTGAACGTTCTGTTATTGAATGTTGCAGTCACAGAGAGTAAAATATTTTGTGCGTAATCTCAGGGTGAGATATGGGGACTGTATTCACAGTGAATCTGGGTCTCCAACATGACCAACAAATGAAGCACAAGTTGCAGAGAGGAGATACTCTGTCAAGAGACCAGAGCTGTCTTTCGAAACCAGCCTGCTTTTCCAAATAACATTTTCCAACCCACACCAAACCGTGTGTGACAGTCTTGAGGGATTGAATGATATCGTGTGTTACGGTGGACCAGGTATTTGGAGCAGGCGGACTCCGTCTGCTAATATCAGGAGCTGTGAGGAGCTGAATAGAACATAGGGAAATAGGGCTGAGCAGCAGGAGTGGGCTATTAGACACTTTGTCACCGCTCCACCACTCACAAATTCCATGGGTAATGTGATTGTGGTCTCAGAAGCATTTTTCTGTCTGTATACCATTTTCCTAAATTCACTTGTCTGTCAAATGTCACCAAATATAATTTTGAATAAATGCAAGCATCCAGGCACCACAAACTTCTGGGGAAGGGAATTTCCACTTGTACAGCCCTTTGAAAATTTTTCATTTGTGTTTCAACCAATGTTGGAAAGTCACTCCGTCCTTTTCCTGTCCCACTCCTCCACTGGTTACACCAATCTTAAATGGAACCATTTTTGTGATGTGACCAATGATGTAGGTCTCAGTTTAGGTCATTTTCTAGAAAAGTGTGAGACACAGAAAGTTGACCTCATAGCAAATGGTAAAATGATAGAGTGCCCCAAACGTTATTCTGTCTTGGAAGTTATTCTGCTTACACAAACTACTGGTAGTGGGGTTTCACTCTGGAACAGTTGAATTTGGCTGAATTCCTTTTGTTTCAGGCAGTGTAGAGATTCCAGTTAATTCTCACCAGAAATCCTTCACAAGTGGTGAAGATAACACAGGGATTTTATGGTCTCACACTTTGCTATCAGGTGGAACAACGTAAGAGAGAGAGATCAATAGGCTGCTGCTTCTCAGGCAGGGGACATTCTTCTCCCTCTCTGTGTTGAAACATACGATAATGTCAACTGAACACCAAACTGGACCATGTGTGCTCTTCTGGAACATTCTGTGGAAAACCCGATTATAGATTATATGCAAGTGCATTCATTTCAATCGCAAAAAAAGTCCCCACTTTATAATTTGATGACATGCTTACATGTGTCTGTGTAAGTTGTAAATATTGGTAGGTGTCTTCATAGTATGTGTGTTAATATAAATGCATCTTTTTCTTAAAATTTATTCTCTAGCTTTAGTCTCCCTGACAAGAGATAATATGCATCCAGTTGATGCACTCTTCAGAAAGTCATGGATGGTTCAATACTATTTCTCAGCTATGATAGAAACTGATAATCCCCCATAATAAAAGGCCAGCATTCCAGGAATGAGTAAAGGGAAACCTCTTTGAAAATCTTCGAAAAGAATTAAATCCTTTCATTTTAGTTTCGGGGATCAAAACAGCACACAGTGCATCAAATGTGGTCTCAGCAATGCCCTGTACAGATGCAGTTAAACATTCCTGCGATTAAATCTGATACCTTTTGCCAAAAACAGCATCATTCCACTTATTTTCCAAATCACTTGCTGCATCTGCAGACTGAATTCATATGATTCATGTCCCAGGAACACGGAAACCGCCTGAATCACAGAGTTCTGCATTTACATTGTTTACCATTGTTTTATTCTTCATGCCAAAATACACAACCTACCTTATGTTATTTCTGCTGAAGGTTTGCTCACTAACCTTCCCTGTCTGTTTCACATTGCAGACTCACTAGCTTCATTTGATGACACATTAAATAACCATCTTGGTGTACGAGCTAATTGAGCTCCAAGCAATGCCCTCCCCTTCCTTCAGATCTTTGATACAAATTGTTGATCATTGATGACCCCACAGTGATCTCTGAGGCACTCCATCAGTTACAGCTTTGCAGCCTGAAAATAAACATTTGTCTCTACTCTCGTTTTCCTGTTAGCGACTGATCTTTGCTGGACAGGAGAGTCAATGTTTCCTGCTCCTGGGTAGCCGTTCAGGCGTGTTGAATAGCCTCCTGCTGGGCTGTGTAATGTACTCAACGAGCTGAATGACTTCATTCTATATTGCTGTGCAATTCCTTAGAGTGACAGAATGGTCTCCTCCTGTCTCATTGTATCGATCCTGTCTGATTGAATAGGGTGGTCCCCTACCATGTAATAACCTCGGGGGTGGATTGAGGGAACAACACACGGGGTAGGGGCAACAGTTAGTCATTTGGCTGCAGCATTCAGAATGCTCATGGCTGATCCGATTGCATTTGACCATCCGTCTCCTGTCTGTTCCCAATAAACATTGACTCTCCTGTCCAACAAAGATCAGTCAAGCGAAGACTTATACACTTAATAGCAAGGTCCTTGGGCGTGTAGCTGAACAAAGAAATCTTGGAGTGTAGGTTCATAGCTCTTTGAAAGTGGAGTCGCAGGTAGATAGGATAGTGAAGAAGGCGTTAGGTATGCTTTCCTTTATTGGTCAGAGTATTGAGTACAGGAGTTGGAAGGTCATGTTGCTGCTGTACAGGACATTGTTGAGGCCATTGTTGGAATATTGCGTGCAATTCTGGTCCCGCTCCTATCGAAAAGATGTTGTGAAGCTTGAACGAGTTCAGAAAAGATTTACAAAGATTTTACCAGGGTTAGAGGATTTGAGCTACAGGAAGAGGCTGAACAGGCTGGGGCTGTTTTAACTGGAGCATCGGAGGCTGAGGGGTGACTTTATAGAGGTTAACAAAATTATGAGGGGCATGGATAGTGTAAGTATGCAAAGTCTTTTCCCTGATGTCTGGGAGTCTAGAACGAGAGTGCATAGTTTGAGGATGAGAGGAGAAAGATACAAAAGAGACCTAGGGGACAACGTTTTTCACCCAGAGGGTGTACTTGTATGGAATGAGCTGCCAGAGGAAGTGATGGAGGCTGGTACAATTGCAACATTTGAGAGGCATTTGGAATGGGTATACGAATTGGATGGGTTTGGAGCTATATGGGCCAGTTGCCGGCAGGGGAACTAGATTAGGTTGAGATATCTGGTCGGCATGGACGGGTTCGATTGAAAGGTCTATTTCCATGCTGTACATCTCTATGACTCTATCAACGAGTCTTCACTGGTCCTTGAGGATGAGGACACCACAGGTAGCACACACTAAAGTGAAAGGTACGTCCTTATTTCTCTGAGGGACCTGTTATTTTCAAACTTTGTTAAGTGAACATCAAATCACCACCTCTTTGCAGATATAAGGACAGGAAAATTAGAAATAAACATAAACCATTCCGGACTCCAAACCTGTCCCACATTCCCACTGAATATTTCCAATCGAAAATGTATCAAACCCAGCCTCTGATGCTGTCTCAGGAAGACAATACTTGTTAGCATAACACCACATGAAAAAAGGTGCAGAATGAGACCATTCGGCCCATCGAGACTGATATGCCACTCAATAATTTCTTATATGTTCCTCAACCTCATTCTCCTGCTTTCCCCCAAGAATCCTTGACCCGTTATAAACTAAAAAAAACTTATCAATTTGTACCTGTGTCTTCGTGTGCGTATGTTTGTCCATCTGCTTGTCATCTGTGTATTTGTGCATCTACGTTTGTCTTTCTGTGCATCAGCCTGTGTGTCTCTATCAATGTTTGTGCATATTTGTGTGTGACTCTATATGTCTGCGTGTGTTTCCACGTGTGTGTATGCCTATTCCCTTGTATGTATTATGTTTGTTCGTATATTGGGGTGATACCAATAATTCTGTGTATTTCTGTGTCTGCATCGCTGTGCAGTCAGGTAACTGTATTTACGGGGTGGGGGTGGGAGTTAAAGGACCGTCTTTCGAAATGCCAGTGTATTTACAGTGAGAATTGTCTTTCACTGAGCATTGCTCCTTAATCGATGAGTGGGACATGGATGTTTCAGAAATTTCACGCGAGGCATCCCAGTCCGCTTCATCTTGTATTAGGTTCCTCCCCACATGGCGGGTGTGGGGGGGGGGGGGTGGGTGGGGTGATGGAATGCATATTGGGCACTCCACCACCCGGCTTGACCATTTCTGTCCTACTCCAGGCTGTTTCTCTTGGAATAGGAGAAAGGGATGAAAGGAGTGAGGGCAGGAGTGGATGGCCTTGCAGTTAGTGCTGGTGGAGGTGTATCTGGGAGGAATTGTGAGGTGTCCGGAATGAGGCAGTCGACAGTTTTGAATCCATATAGTATGATTAATGTGGGGGGTATTGCGTAGGTGATAGAGAAAGTGTGGGAAGGAAGTTGCTGAATTCAATAGTGAGTGAGGTAGTGCCTGAGCCTTATTCGGAGATAGAGCATGAGGATTTTCTAGGGGTAGGTGCTATAACAGATATACAGACAGAGCAGAGAGAATTCGGTGACCATTATCCTGACAGAGCAGGGAGGATATTGATGCTTGCCCTGTATTGATGGAGATATCTTCAGTCCATCTCAGGGTCGAGGTGAGCCTCACCGAATGTCCTGTCCAAGTCTATGACTAATAATGACACAGACCTGTCCCTCAGATTCCACAGAATCAGTTTATGTAGAACTTACAAATAGCAAGGCGCAGCAAATATTGGTGTGTTATATATCGGTTGCAGAAAATCTGAGCATCATCTGCTCTGGAAATCAGATATGCAAGTATCATGGATACTGCAGTTTTGTTGGATATTCTCAAGTTCCATCTAAACTGTATTAACTAAGTGACTGCTTATGCTGTGCAAAATAAAATCTGTACGTGTATGTGAGGTGGGTTGAAGAGTATGTTGTGAAGCAAACTATAGACCAGTTTATTTTGGGTTTGGTGTTGTGTGATCAGAAGGAAGAATTAATAACCTTGCTCTGAATCAGCTTTGAAGGAATAGAGACGTTAATAAGGTACATTTTACACGGGGTCTCCATGAATATAGAATGCCTGAACCTTCTGGTTAAACATCATGGTCGCCTGGAGGCGAGAGGGTCAAGTTCGCTCCAGTGAATTGGGAAAGTACAATATAACATACAGTGGGAGGCAAGCAATGTTTGTTGGAGTCATACAGTCAGACAACACGGAGACAGGCCCTTCGGCCCAAACACGTCCATTCCCACCAAAATGTCCATCCACGCTAACCACATTTCCCTGCTGTTGTCCTGTATCTTTCTAATCCTTTCCTGTCCATGTATTTGGACAAATGCCTTTTAAATGTTGCGAATATTCCCACCTCAACCTCTTCCACTGGCACATCATTCCATATGCGTAACACCCCTGTGTGAAAAGCAGTTGGTCCTCAGGTTCCCTTTGATTGTTTCCCCTCTGACCTTAAACTGATGCCCTCTTGGCCGTGATTGCCTAACCATGGAAAAAAAACTGAGTGCATTCACTCTGTCCGTCCTTCCCATGATCTTATAGACTTCTCTCAGATTCCCCCTCAGCCTCAAGCATCTAAAGTAAAAAGTCCTAACTTGTCCAACCTCTCCCAACAACTCAGACTATTGAATCCTTTGCAACATTCTTGTGATTTCTTCTGTACTCATTCGAGTTTAATACGATCCGTCCCATAGCAAAGTGAACACAGCTGAACATAACACTCCCAGTATGGCCTAACCAGCATTCTGTATAATTGCAACATAACTCCCTAATTTACATACTCAGTGATATACACTGATGAAAGCCAGTGTGCCAAAAGCTTTCCTCACTGCCCTGTCTACCTCTGAATCAAATTTCAGAGAACCATGCACCTGAATTCCAAGGTCCCTCTGTTCCACTACACTCCTTAGGACCCAACCATTCACCAGGAAACTCCAACCTTGAATTGAGTTTCTAAAATGGAAGAACTTACACTGATCTACATTAAAATCCATTTGCCATTTCTCAGCCACTTCTCCAGCTGATCAAGGCACTGCTGTAATTTCTGAAATTTCTGATAACCTTCCTCACTCTCCATGATGCTGCCTATTTTAGTGTTGTCTTCAAACTTACAAATCATGCCTGTTCATTCTCATCTAAACCATCGATATATGTAATATGTAGTGGACCCAGCACTAACCCGTGAGGCTTTCCATTAATCACAGGCTTCCAGGCTGACAAGCATCCTTCCACTATTACCCTCTGCTTCCCACCAACAAGACAATTTTGTATCTAATTTGGCAGCTCCTCCTCAATTTCATGCGATCTAACCAGAGCAGCGTACCATGTGGAACCTTATTGAAGGCTTTACTGGAATCCATAAAGACTACATATACCATCCTGCTCTCCTCAACGTTGCTAGTCACTTAATCAAAGAATTCGAAAAAAATTTGTGAGCCATGATCTCCCATGCACAAAGCCGTGCTGAGTTTGATGATGGGCTTTTGCCTGAAACATTGATTTTCCTGTTCCTCGGATGCTGCTTGAACTGCTGTGCTTTTCTAGCAGCACTCTAATCTTGCTCCTAATCACACCCTGTCTTTCCAAATGCATGTATATCTTATCGCTCAGAACCTGTTCAAGTAAATTACCTGCAACAGATTTTACGTTTACTGGTCTGTAGTTCCCACGTTTTTCTTTGTAGCCCTTCTTGAGTAAGGACACAGCATTCGCTGTCCTCCAGTCCTTCGTGACTTCGCTCGTTGGCCAGCGATGATGCAAAAATATCAGCCAGGGCTCCAGAAATTCCTTCTATGTCCTCCTGCAGTGTTCCTGAATATATCTGATCAAGACCAGGAAATTTATAGAAATATTGCAAAGTCTTTTTATTTCAGGTACAAGCATCAAAGAAAGTGAAAGTGACACAACGATGTTTAACATAACAAATTCGAAAATGTCATAATCATAGGAAATGCCTTCAGAAGAATTTCAGTCATTGTTGAAACCTGAGAATTCTCAGAAATTCACGATCCAGAAACAAGGGCCATGAAACTCATAAGGAAATCAAAAATAGAACATGAATGCTAACAAACAGGAACAAAAACACTGCATAAATCTACAATGTGTATTTCAAAGGAAACAAAGTAAAAGCAAGGTCAAATATGGAAATTGGTAATTGGGAGAGGAGAGTTTATTGTGAAGAACAGGGAAATGGTCAAGAAAATAATCAATTGCTTTGTATCTGTCTTCAAGGAGGAAGATCCATAAAATCAGCCAGTAATACCAAGTGATCATGAACCGCTTGTGCAACTGAAGACAAAAAGTCAATTTATATCAGTAATAAGGTAGTATTTGAAATTGTAACTGGATAGAGCATTGCTCAGCCTGACAAACCTGACGTACTTCATGTTAAAATGGCAGACATAAATCAGCAACAGAAGTATTAATTGCACTGTCGATGACTGTATTATTTTCCTGTGCATTCTGCAGAGGCCGCAAGCCATTCCGGATAAATGGAAGTTATTAAACGTGGTCCAAGCGCTATAGGTTAATGGAAGGGATCCAAACACCTATAAAGGGAAGAAGGCATAGTTTGGAGAACTGCCGACCAATTAAATTGACATATGCAGGGAAACTGTTGGAATCTATTATGCAGCATGTGATATTGGATATTTAGAAATTAATAGGATCAATGGAGAGAATCCACATGTATTTCTGGCAGATGTCTAACTCGATGTGCCATTAGTTGTTAGACCCCATCTACCACCCCCTGAGAAAAGGAACAGAAAGTGACTTCGCCACAGGAAATGACATCAACAACCCAAAGAAACCCTTAAAAAGAAAGCAGGAATGTGTAGCATCGCTTCGCCAGAGGTCCACTGAAGATGTTACCTAGTAAGGTAAGGAAACGTCGGGAAATGAACCTGCCAGCTCAGCGAGCAAACCTGCACCCATTGTGTACAGGGTTGGTGACCCAATCTGAGAAAGAATATACTGACCACAATAAAACTGCAATGGACGTTCTCCAGATTAATCTCACAGATGGCGAGATTGTCTGATGAGGAAACTCGGCCTATGTTCTCTAGTCTTTCAAAGAATGAGTGGTGGATCACAGTGAAGTTTACAAAATTCACAAAACATATGATAAATTGGAAATTAACAGGACACTTCCCTGGCTGCCCAATCCAAATTCAAGGCAAATAATGGCAAGATAAGGGATTGGCCACTTAAGACCATAATTTTGAGGAAATTCATCACTCGGTGAGAACTGCCTAAAACAGGGTCATAGAAACCTGCTGGCAGGGTAAGATTAAGGAAAATCTCCAGATATTCTGCAAGTGTGTCAAGCGGAAATGTATAACAAGGGAACAGGTACGAGTCATTAATGACTTGCCAAGTTGCATCCAAATCATCTTAGTGTTAGGAGACAGAGGGTAGTGGTTGAAGGCTGTTTGTGTGACTCGAGACCGATGTCCAATGGTGTATCACAGGGATCAGTGCTGTGATTTGGAGATGCTGGTGTTGGACTGAGGTGAACAAACCTAAAAATCACATAACACCAAATTATAGTCCAGCAGGTTTATTCAGAGGCACGAGCTTTCAAAGCACACAACCACCTAATGAAGAAGCAGCGCTTCGATGTTAGTGCCTCCGAATAAACCGGTTGGACTGTAACCTGGCGTTGTGTGATCGTTATCCTTATTATTTGGGGTATTCATAAATGATGCAGCTGTGAATATAGGCAGGGGGTGCAGGGAGTGTGACAACTAAGTTTGTGTTTGATACAAAGATTGGCCGGGTGGTTGGCAGTGCAGAGGAAGATCTTATGGTACAGGAAGATAGAGATGGAATGGTCACATGGGCAGAACAATGGCAGATGTAATGTAACCCTGATAAATATGATGTGACACACTTTGGATGAAGAAACTGGACAGGGGTACTCAATGAATGGCAGCAGATGAGGAAGCTCAGAAGGTGTTTCTCCACACTTCCCTGAATGTGACGAAATACGTTAATGAACAATTTTGAGAAAGTATAAGGGACCGTAAACATAATCTTTATTCATCAAGGCATAGATTATAAGAGCTATGCGGAACTTTGGTTTGGCCAAAATGGAGTACTGTGTGTAGTTCTGGGAACCACATTACGGGAAGGATGTGATTGTAGTGCAGGGGGCTCAGATGAGATTCACCAGGATGTTCCCTGTGATGGAGCATATCAGCTATGGAGAGAGGCTGAATAAACTCAGGTCGTTTAGTTTGGAGCAGAGAAGGCTGAGGGGGCCGTGATTCAGAAGGATATGATTCCGAGGGACATGGACAGGGTGGATAGACAGCAGCTGTTCCTTTTAGTCAAAGGGCCAAGAACAATGCAACACAGTTTCAAGTGAAGGGTTTGAGATTTGGAGGGAATTGAGGTTTGTTTTTCATCCAGAGGGTGTTGGGGTCAGGAATGCCCTTCCTGAGAGAGAAGTTGTCATGGTAACTTCACAACCATTAGAAAATACACGGCTGTGCACTTGAAATGCAATAAGATTCACGGCTACGGGACTTGTGTCAGAAAATGGGACGAATGTAGACCGTGCTGTATTGTTGATGGTACAAAGTGTGTGCTTCTGTGTTTGTATGGCTGTGGAAGATCAATCATTGAGTAATTTAAGATAGGAATTGATGGGTCTCTGAAGAGTATATTAACAAGGGTTTTAAGATTGAACTTGTAATATCTTCTGAAAATATGACAATGGCAAAATTAAGTGGAAAAATGTGCAGCTTTCTTACAGTCTGATACCAGAGAATTGAGGACCTGGAAAAGGCAGAACTATGGAGCAAATACTTTAGTTATGTCTTCACAGAAGTAAACAAAACAAAAAAGAAAACTTCCCAACAATCCTAGTGAAAATTAGTCTGTTGAGAAAAAAGGAATAGAATGAAATTAGCAACCAAACAGTCTTAGAGGAAGTATAGGAACTGAAATTAATGAGCACAGATAAAGTCAACCGAGATTGATCAAATGGGAATTATATTTGAGAAAGTGACGTTTAGCATAATTATGGAAAAGGAATCAATGAAATATGATTGCATTTTCAGAAAGATATTTGATAAAGCCCCAAGCCTATTATGCAACATCAAATCCTCTGGGACTGGGACTAATATGGTTTTAGAATGGGAGAGCGGGCAGGAAGCAGTGAGTAGGAATAAAACAATGGGTTTATTTGAAAGGAAGGCTTGGAGGATATAGCAAGGATCGGGGTTTGAGCTCCAGCTATTCCCAATACACAACATATATTTTGTTGAGTGGATCAAATTCAATATTTCCAAGTTTACTGATGGCACTAAACAATATCGGATTGTGAGTGGGTGAGCAGAATGTCAAAAAAACTGCAAGGTGATTGCAACAAGTGGAGTGTCTGGGTAAATACATGGCAGATGGAGAGCAATGGGGGGGGGGGGGGATATGGTCTATGGAGGATACGTGACCAACAACATTGTGACCTTTGATGGTAAAAACAGAACGGGAGCCTATCATTTGAAAAGGGATTGTTTGAAAAATGTTGATCTGTAAAGGAACTTAAGCTGCATTTTTGTTTCCATCTGTGCAACCCTCCGAGGTCAGTGTAGGGCAGTGAGATCTGAATCCAGAAGTAAATACTGGGAATGGCATTGGCACGCTGATCAGTGTACACAGACCCAACAAGTGGAGAGCTGTAACATTGAAAAGGATCTGGATCTCCCTGTGCACCAGTCACTGAAGGCAATTTTGCAGGAGCAGAAAACAGATAGGCAGATAAATCGTGTATTCACCTTCATTTCAGGGGGATTTGAATTCAGGAGTAAGGGAGTTTTACTGCAGCTGAGCAGGGCCTTGGTGAGACCTCATCTGGAACATTGTGCAGTATTGTGTGCAGTTTTGGTCTCCTTACCTAATAAAGGACAAACCTGACATTGAGGGAGAGCAGTAAAGGATGACCAGACTGATCTCTGGGATGACAGGCTTGTTGTTGGAGCAGTGTTTGCGGAGGCTATGCTTGTATTCCATGGGTTTTAGAAAAATGAGTGGAGATCTCAGTGAAATATATAAAACTCTGTTAGGGCGAGACAGATTGGAAACAGGGGTGACAATTCCCCTGACTGGGACATCAAAACAAGGGGCCACAGTATTATGTACATATAGGCCACTCTGCATTGAGATGAGAATAAATGTCTGCACTCAAAGACTGGCAAACCTGGGGTACTATCTCCCAGATCAGGCTGTGGAAACCAAGGCACTGAATATAAATATGGATTTTTGGAAACTAAAGGGATAGGGAGAGAGCAGGGTATGGTATGAAGATAGAGGATCAGATACCATTACAGGTTGTTCTCCAATAACGTGGTAGCTGTGTTCCTGTGCTTCGCTGTGTTGCAGGAAATCATGCAATATTAATGATGTGGTCTATGGGGAAAAGAGGATAATGGGCGAACTGCAAAATATCAGTAAAAAACAAAAATTAAAGTTTGTCTAACACACACTAGCACAGTCTAATTAAACCTTTAAATCATATATTGTAATGAAATAGTGCTAATAATGACAATGCAGTCACTGGCTATATCCCTGTATCCTTTCACAAAACTCTTCACCAGAAACTCTTCACCACGTGATGCCAACATGGAATTCCAGTTCTCCTGAAGATTCCACCGTGGTTTGAAATAAAGCTCCTTCTAATTGGAGAGAGCAACTCCCCGTTTCAAGTTCACGTTCAAAGCTTGCAGAGCGGATTGCATTCCTGTTTTAGCTGAACACTCACAGGATGCATTTGGCAGACAGAGGATCCTGAAGCTGGGTTTTGTTGTTCAGCTGGTGCCTGGCAAGGAATCGCGTCGCAGTGAGCGGGAGTTCACTTTATAGAAAAGAGGTGCGCAATTCGCGAATCGCACTGCAGTCAAATCACTTTTAATAAGCCCGCGTTATCAGAGAACTGCCTGTATATTGAATCGAGGAGCAAGAGTGATGGACTGAAGGGACGACAACAGTTCTTATTTGATATTTCACAATGTTTAAACCTATTAATAGATATGAACACTGTGTCGAGAATACTGCATTGAGGAGATTTTCTCCATAAACTAGAATGGGGAAGGCTCAATGTGTTGTGTGACCTTTCCCGATGTTTCTGTGCAGTCTGTGGGAAGCACTGTAAGTGTTGTAACAAGCTCTCAGATGTTAGGAAGGAGGTCTCTCAGGATCAACAGGACTGTGATTCCCATTCTCTTTTCTGATATCAAGGCTGGTGCCGAGTATTCTGTCTGTTTTTTTCCTTTAAGACCTCGGAGCAGTGTGATAAAATTAAGTGTCTTGCTTGGCCGTTTCAGGGACCATTGAAGAGTTTATCACATGTCTGTGTGTCTGGAGTCACCTTTAGGCCAGACCAGGAAAACACGGGAAATGCACTTCCTGAAAGTACATTGGGAAAGGAGATCGAAGTTTACAATCAACATTGGATGCAAGGTCACTGTTACCATGACCAGATTACAGATCTTGATATTGTATTAATTGTTTTTAACTTCCACCAGCTGCCAGAGTATTATCCTGTATTGGATTAGTAATCCAGTGACATTTCCACAACAGCACCATCTCCGCATACGAACCTATCGGAAACCACACTGAGCCGGTTATTTCTGGACTGTTTGACAGCTTTGTCAAAAAGAACTCCCACAAATTTGATTATCGTGAAGGGACTGAGGGGGTGTTAAATGGTCAGAATATAATTATTCACCTATTTGGGGACTAGACATAGGTGAGTAATTTTCCACACTGCCAGGCAGATGTCAGAGTTGGAGCTGGAATGAAACAGCTTCCCCAGGGACACGGCTTGTTGTGCAGCACAAGTCTTCAGTCCCATTGCAGGAATGGGGTCAGGGCCCATTGTCTTTGTCGTATCTACTGTGTTCAGCGGTTTCTTCGTGTCACATGCAGCAAATCAATTGGTTGAACACTGCCATCTGTGATTCTGTGGGCATCATGGCGAGGATGAGGTGGATCATCCTTTCAACACCTCTGGCTGAGAATGGTGCAGATACTACATCCTTGTCATTTTCACTGATGTGCAGGGCTGTTCCATTATTTAGGATGGGGGTATTTTGGAGTCCTCTCCTCCAGTAAGTTGTTTAATAGTACACTGACATTTATGCCTGGATGTGGCAGGACTGCAGAGCTTAGATCTGATCTGTTGGCCTTGGGATCATTTCGTCCTCTCTATCAGATGTTAGTTCTGCTGTTTGGAATGAAAGCACTCAAGCGCCGTAGCTGTAATGGTTTGCCATCAGCTTTAGGTACACATGGTTCTGACCTTGGCATGTTCACCCACACTCGTCACTGAACCATCACTCGGTTTGATGGTAATGGTAGACTGATAGAATATCCTGGGGAAAATGTTACAGATTATGTTAGAGTACAATCCTGCTTGTGTTACTGCTGTCGTCTACAGCATCACGTGATAGCCCAGTTTGAGCTGCAATATCTGCAATTCAATTCTACTGACTGTCCCCCAGTTCACATCGCGACCCAGTCACCGATCAGCCGAGTACTCAGTGACCTCACCTGGTGTCTGATGCGGTGATACTTCCATTTTAATATTCTCAATCTGCTTATGGTTCTCCTTGGTGCCATGCTTCCAATTTGTTACATTACTCAAATCCTTTAACATATTCATCTGAATCTTTTCCTTTCTCGTAATGCCATCTTCTGCATTTGAATTGAATGTATTTCCCTCTGGTTTTCTCCCTGATCATGATTAAGAGCTCTCTGGTGTCAGCGATGCCAGCCTAATGCAGTTTCTGAGCGAATGAATGTGTGAACTTTGCGTTATTGTTCAGTACCCAGTGTAGGGCGCTCCGTGTTGGACACGGCGTTTGAGCAGCTTTCACACACGTCATTGGAACTTGTTCAAAAACAGAAATTGCTGAAGAAACCAAGCAGGTCTGGCGGCATCTTGTGTAGTGAACGCAAATTTAATCTTTCGGGTCCAGTGACCCTCTACAAAGCTCGCAGTTTCTCCAGCAAATTTGGTTTTATTTCCAGTATCCATAGTTATTTGTTTAATTGAAAATTTTTGCTGTGCCTATTCGTTTTTGGAGAAACTCAGCAGGTCTGGCAGAATCTGCAGAGACAGCGAAACAGAGATGGCGTTACAAGCCCAGTGTGACTTTTTCAGAACTGAAAAAGGTTCGAAACTGGGCTTTGTAATCCCTTGCCGGAGATGGGGGATGGGTGACTTGGAAAAGAGGGCATGGCAAAGGATAAACGAGCTATTAGCAGTGGTGAACGAGAAGATAATGCAAAATGGGTTGAAATTAAGGTGTGAATGGGGGAAAGGGGTTCTCTCTAACTGAGTGTAAGATAAAGAAGACACAACCACACAAGGTCATAGGGAGAACAGGAGGGTGAATGTTGACCATGTTGCATTAAATAGATCTAGATCTATACGTTTTGATAGTATGCATCATCACTGCCTTCATACAATGGAATTCAGGTGCTTGACCTCTTATTAGCACGAGTCAGAGTTTCATGCTGCCTGAGTTTTGTAACATAGAGCAGAACTAACAGTCTGACATTTAGGTTGTTTTCTTTACCTGTCATTTTTAATATTCTTTCCAATTTGCAGTGCTTATCTTTGATCTTGAAGTTAGTATCAGATGGAGTGTACGAGTTTGAGGGGTGGCATTCTAGAAGTTTATAATATCATGGGAGGCAGGGATAGACAAAAAGCGAAGGTCTTTTCTGCAGGTTCGGGGAGTTCAAACACAAATGCATAGCTTTAAGGTGGAAGGGTGAAACTTGAAAGGGACAAAGTGACAACATTTTTTACACAGAGGTCGATGTATGCATGGAATGAGCTGCCAGAGAAACAGTGGTAGATGCTTGTACAGCTGGAATATTTCAAAGACATTTGGACCAACATATGAATGGGAAACGTTTTAAGGCATATGGGCCAAGTGCAAATAGATGGGATTAGTTTAGTTAAGAAAACCTGGTCAGCATGGACAAATTGGTCCAAAAGGTCTGTTTGTGCACGATATGACTGTATGAATCTAGAAAGTGAGGAAAATGTACGAAAAGATGTGATGTAATAAATTGGAAAGAAATAAAAAAACATGCATCATGAGCTTTCGCATCTACATAAAAAACAGCTTGAAGATTTGTGTGTGAGCTGAAGCAGAAGTGAAGTGAGGAAAGTAAATTGAGGCCATGAGGAGGGTGTGACTGGAGAACTTGCCACAGGGAACAGGCAGATAATGTACACTAGTCATTTAAATCACTCCTCATGGGGAAAGTACTGTAAGCATGTCAATGGTATAAACAAAATGGTGATATGAGGGAAGTTCTTGAACTGTCTCTAACAAAAGGAACAAGGTTTTTGTCTAACAGATAAGAATAAGGGGAGGCAGGTCAGCAATAATTCATAGTTAATTTTAAAAGAAGTGGTCACAGAGTGACTAGTGGCACTGTGTGAAATATTCCATATCTCTCTGGATTACAGGAGTGCTCCAGTGAAACTGGAGAACCTCCAATGTGGCACCGGTCTTTAAGAAAGGAATGAGACAGAAAGCAGGAACAATTTAGCCTAAGCATTATTGCTGGTAATATGCTCGAGCCTGTTATTAATGAAGGAATTTCAGGGCACTTAGAAAAGCGTAATGCAGAGTTGGCATCGTTCTATGACGGGGTAACTATTTTCGCCCTGTAAAATCATGCAAATTATACTTTAGAGATCCCTGAGAATGTCAAGATTAGAGTCATGCTGGAAAAGCATAGCATGTCAGGCAGCATCCAAGCAGCAGGAAAATAAATGTTTCAGGCAGGAGCACTTCATCAGGAACCCCTGAGAATGTGACAGGCAGATTTGATAAAGGGAACTGGTCAACATGAGGCTTTCCAGAGATTTTTCACAAGGTATTACAAAATAAACGTTCTGTCACAAGCCAGAGGCTCGTAGTATGATGAATAATATATTAGCATGGGATGACAGTTGCTTAACACATAGAAATCGGAGATTCAGGATTAATGGATCTTTATGATAAAAACGTATCTACTGGATTATCACAAATATCAGGCCGATGACATCAGATATTTTCAATCTATACTGATAGCCTGACGGCGGGAGCTGACTGCAATTTACATCCGAGTTTGTGGATGACACTGAGAACCAAAATGCAGGCTGTTATTTAATGAAGAGGACTGTCAAAAAATGATCAGTACAAAGGGATTGGAGTGTTTCTGTGTTTGAATCATAACGTCAGCATGCTGATGCAGCAAGTAACTAGGTTGGTTCATGACACAGCTCCTGGGATGGAAGAGTTGAATTATTGAATACATCTAAAATGGTGAGGAGATTATTCATTTCGGTTGAAACGAATGAGGGTGAAATTACTGAAATGTTCAAGATACAGAGAGGGGTGGTCAAGGTAAATGCTGAGAAGGTGTTTCCCCTGAGTCTCGAACTCGAGGTGGTAGATACTGAATAAGGAACATCGATTTCAATCTGAGGTGAAAAATGATGAACTCTCTCAGAAGGTAGTGAATGTCTGGAATTTCCTAACACAGGGAGTTGTGGAGGGATACAGGGAATTGGATAGGAAAGTGGAGTTGAGCCCGGAAGTACATCAGCCATGTTCTTATTGAATGAGAGTTCAGGCTTGAGGGGCCGAATAGCTGACTCATGTTCCTACTTCTTATGTTTTTATATCATGATTTTGGAAAGTCGTGTTGTACAATGTTGCATTCGTGAAAGGAGATAATTTGCCTGAGTTAACCCTGGATGGGATATGGGGGCTTTATTCAGAGCAATTCCAGAGCAGAAGTTACAGAGTGGGGAATCCTGGAAAAAGGGATTGCGGCTGGGGGTCACTTCCTGACCAAGTCTGGAATTTCCAACTGCATTTCAGAAACTACACTTAACCACGTGGCCTCGATCTGCCTGTGTGTAGCAGGTCCGGAGGGCTGAATCGAACATCAGAACAAAGGGCTGAGGGACATGAGTGGGCCAATCGGCCCTTCGACATTACTCCACTAGTAAATAAGGTCATGGCTCCTCTCATTGTTGTCCCAGCTGCACTTTTCTCTCCATGCACCATTATCCCTGATTCACTTGTCTATGGAAAATCAGACAAAGCCATAAAAAGATAATATAATATTATGTAATATTAACATCAAAATTCAGCCATCCCAAACTTCTGGCGAAGGGAATTCCCACTTGAGTGAAATCCGACTTTGTGATTTTTTTCCTCACTCCGGCTCTGACTGAGGATGGAGGGTGTCACTGTTTCCTTTTCTAGTACCGCTCCTCCACTGCTCACAACAAATTTAAATGCAACCAGGTTGGTGATATGACCGATGATAAAGGTCTCAGACTGGGTCAGGTTTAGTGATAGGAACAAGTCAGGCAGATTTCTTTCATCAGCCGCAGCTAACTAATAGGGCTAACGGAGCAGCATGTTAGATTTGTGGTCAGTACTGCTGCCTCATATCAGCAAGGAGCTGAATTTAATTCCAACCTCGTTCGACACTCTGTGTGGAATTTGAACATTCTTCCCGTGTCTGTGTGGGTTTCTTCCCAGTTCTCCAGTTTCCTCCCACAGTTCAAAGATATACAGCTTAGTTTGATTGGCCATGCTAAATTACCCAGAGTGACCAGGAATGTGTAGGTTAAGTGGGTTAGTCATGGGAAATGCAGGGTTACATGCAGAGGGTAAGGGGACAGGTCTGGATAGGATAATGTCCGGTGGGTTGGTGTGGAATCGATGGGTCGAATGTCCTGCTGCCACACTGTAGGGGTTCAATGACAACGGCATCAAAATTGGGCTATACAAACTCCCAGTCAGTATATACCCTATGCACTCGCCTCAAGGCTTTGTATATTTCAATAAGATCAGCTCTCATTCCAAGGGTAGCCTGTTAAAGTCGCCATAATATCAGCCCTTCATGCATGGAATAAATGAAGTGAAACTTCTATGAACTGCTTCCAGTGTTACTATATCCTTGCTCAGAGAAGAATGCAAAAATAATGCTAATCTCACACCCCGATGTGTCGGTTTATTTTTGTTTTCTCAGAGTGCAGTGAGTCAAATGACACTCTTCCCCGCAGAACATGGAAGGCAGAGATATTGAATACTTTTGAGGCAATGTTCAGGAATCACAAAGGAGTCAAGGATTATCGAGTAGCAATGTGCAGTGTTGGGGAAACTGTAGACAGTGGTTCCGAATGACACGGCTCTAGAAAATTCAAGAATTAAACGAAATGGATAAGATCGATAAAGTTTTAAAGGGGAAACAAGATGGCAGCGATCTGAAAGGTCTGCTTTGCTGATCTCTGCATCACAGTAATGCTCTATCCCACCCCACCACAGTCATTTACTTAAAGGTCAACACTAAAAGAGCTACAGAATACTGAATAATGCCAATTTGTCAAGTGGAAATGACAAAACATGGGAAAGGATCGATTAAGTCCCAACACGCAGGGCACCCGTCCGAAGCTGTCTGCATGCCTGTGGCCGCACCTGCAACCCCCTCTGCTCGTTCGATCGACCCAGTTAGTCACCAGGCCTTGGTCACCGAGTTCACCAAGTTACATGAAATGATTGAAGGCATGATTGAAGAAACGTTCAGCAGGAGGCTAGAACCACTCTCAGCCATGCTCCAAAAAATATGAGCAGCAAATTGAAAGCCTTGGAAACAGAACGGATGAGGTCGCGCGTCAAGCTGCAGGGACAGAGTCTGTAATCGATTCCTCGAAGGAGCGGGTCCTCGCCCTTGGAAAACAGGTCCGTACCTTAACTGAACAATTTGACGACTAGGAAACAGGGGCAGAATGAAGAATGTTCATATCATCGGTCTGCTGGAGACATAAGATGTTCAGCCAGTAAGTTTTTTTTCGAGAACTGGCTGCTGTGTTCCTTCACTTCGAAGCTGAAGAGGGATGGGTGAAGAGTGAGACAGTTCATCGGGTTATGGTGCGTAGGTCAGACTCAGACCAACGCCCTCACCCTGTTCTTGTGCGATTACGTAGTTGCAGAGACAATCAAAGACTTATGGAAGCTTGCAGAACACAGGGAAAAGATCCGACGAGGGCTCCAAGATTATGTTCTTCCACCTCTTTTCAGCGGCAGTGATTCAGAAAAGAAAATCTTTTGATGATATCAAGAGAAGATTAAGGGAACTTGAGATTCAGTATTCCTTCATGAACGCAGCGGTGCTCCGTATGCTTTCAATAGTTCTACGCACTGGTGGATCTTTCAATAGATCCATTGACGCTCCAGAGGACGCGAAAACTTTGTGGACACTATACAGCAGGCTGGTTGTTTTATAGATATCGATAATCATTCTTCTCTCGTTTTAAAGAACGTTTGTTGAATCTTTCTTGGTATTAAGTAATGTTAAATTACAGTTAGGGATGGGTAGAGTACACAATTTTAACTTGATTACTATTACTATTCGTTTTTCTCGTGCTGAGTTTGTGTGTCGGGTTCGGCTCAAGCTGGAGGGAGTTATGAAGCTGATCATGAAGACTGAATGCCTACGTTAGGGCAGTTCAATCCCGATGTTTGTGATTAATTGCCCGGAATGCAGTATTGATAATGGGGTAGAAGATAAAGATTTGTGACGTGCAACTGCCCCCAGTGGGGGGAGGAGGGGTAAATGCCCCTCCTGAGTGTCATTGGCATTTTTTGGCCTGTTTTTTGTTTGTTTTTATATGTATTTAGTTGTAGAACATTTTGAAAGCGTGTTAGTTGTTGTAGTTTTAGTTAGTATTTTTTTTTAGGCTCGATGAGTCTTTTTTCGTGGATGCTCAGCGATTTGTCATTCAAGTTCTTCCTCTCCGGAGTTCTAATGTTGTTCCAGTGTGTTATGGCTAATGTCATGCTTCAATGGTATATCTGGAGCATTAAGGGGAGGCAGTTAAGAGGAAAAAGGTACTTTCTAGTCTTAACAAAGAGAGGGTTGATCTTGTCCTATTGCAGCAGATGCACCTCGATCACAAGGAATAATTGAAGTTACAGCAGGGCGGGTTTGAACGGGTTTTTATTTTCGTCTTTTAATACTAGGAGTAGGGGAGAGGCCATACTGAATAAGAAGAATCTTCCATTTAAATTACTAGATTGTATTGGATACTCACGGAAGGATCACAATCTCCCAATCCTTGAACTATGGTAAATAATCCAATATTTTGAACAGTAATTGCGACCCCCACCCCCACCCCGCGACCCTCTTAAAATCCTGGTAGATACATTTTCTTGCATCATGGCACATTATCGTAGAAGGAGATTTCAACTGTCTTATGGACCCCACGATGGACAGAATGTCCGAAGGTCCCTCAATCCCCCCGTTATAATGTAAGGTATTGGTGGATTTGTGTGCAGATCTAGAGCTGGTGGATGTCTGGAGGCACATCTACCTCACAAGGAGGGCTTTTAATATCTTCTTTAACCCGCAGAAATGCCACACCAGGTTTGATTTCTTCCCCATCCCTGAAACAATCTTAGATTCGGTGGCATCCTGTACAATTGGGAATATTACCATTTCTGACCATACTTATTGATAAAGATTTAGGGAAATATAATAGATTCGAGACACTGGCGAATGTATCCCTTTATTGTTTAGACTAGTTAGTTCATTGAGTATTTCTGTAATGAATTCAGATCTTTCTTAGCCATTAATTCAGATTCAACCAGTAAGCCATCCATTCTATGGGAAATTGTTCAGGCTTATGCCAAGGGAATAATTATTCCTTATGATGTAGCAGAAGGGGGAGCAGGAACGCTGGTTTGAGGCACAGCTGAGGGCAGCCGAGAGGACATACTGTGATAGACCCTCAGGGGCTAAGCTGCAGAGGATTACAACACTTCGGTCTACAGTGAATTCCACGCTCACACAGACAACCAAGAAGGAACTTACTTTTGCTAAACAAAGGCTGTTTGAGCATGGTGATAAGTCAGGCAGGTATTTATTCTATCTTGCCAGGAAAACGAGCGCCCCTCTAAGCCATTACCTCAATTAGGGAAGGTATTGGGATCCTTACCTTCAATTCCAAAAAGTTTGGTGTCTCCTGTCCAAGATTTTTCTCCGAATTATTTCAGACTGAGCATTATGAGGACAGATGGATTAAAATGGAGTCACTTTTCATTTTTCAGGAGTAACCCTGAATAAGTGGTGTGCCTTAATGCACCATTGTCTGCGCAGGAGGGTGTGAAGCAGCTTCAGAATGCAAAGGTGCACATTCCTGACAGATTTCCTCGTGAATTTTATAGATAATTTATAAACCTATTGTCAGGGCTGATGTTTAACATGTTCTGTCACTCATACAGTCACGAACCCATCCCTCTATCCTTAAGAGAGGCTCATATCTCTATGATGATGAAGAAAGGAAGACCCTGGAGGATTGTGCTTCTTACACGCCAATCTCAAATTTAAATGTTGGTTTCAAAATCCATTCTGAGACCCGTGCATTAAGGCTGGAAACTTTGCTGCCTTCCGTTACCAAAGAGGACCAAACAGGCTTTATAAAGGGCCGCAGATCTTCCTACAATGTGAAGAGTTTACTCAACATGATCCAAGAGTGTCAACAACAATCTGTCCAGGGATTATTGATCTCTTTTGATGAGGGAAAGCATTTGATTGGGTTGAGTGGCCGGATCTCTTCTGTACATTAGAACGGGTTGGTCTACGCAAAGATTTTATCAAGTGGGTGAGGATCCTTTACCGTGATCCTCTGGCTGCGGTTCTCACTAATAGTGTGGCCAACCAGTAATATTAATATTTCTCCAGGCAGCCGACAAGGTTGACACCTTTCACCATTGTTGTTTACGTAGGGGATTGAGCCACTGGAGGAGTCCATCCGTAGGGATGTCAACACATCTGACCCAGAAGTGGGATAGAAGTCACGAAAGATTACATTGTATGCAGATGAGGGTCTTATGTTTCTTGTCAAATCCCGTAATTTCGGTAGGTCATATGATGCAATGCATGAATTCGCTTGTTGCCTTTCCGGGCAATAAATTAATTTTACAAAGTTGGAGGCCATGCCTATGGGAGATCTTAGGGAAATACCTGATACTAAGGGCAAATCCTGGTTTCCTTTTAAATGGTCACGGGGGTGGTTTCCCTATTTCAGTATAGTCATTACATCTGGCTTTGATCATTTATTTAATGTGAACGGTGTCCATTTGTTTGACAAAATTAAACAAGACCTTCAAAGATGGGAGGCAATTCAAATATCCTGGCTAGATCGGATAGCTGTTATTAAAATGACTGTCCTTCCTCATTTCCGAGACGCCGTGTGAATGTTTTCTTTGATGTTTCCCAGACAGATATTTCGGAAATAGAATGGCTGGTTTAGCTCTTTTATTTGCCACCATAAGCGATTCCTTATCAAGCTAACAAAATTGCAACTGCCCCACAGATTGCGGGGGGTAGATCTCCCAGATTAAAAGCAATCAAGTAAGCTTTTTTAATCATCCGATGTTCGTGCCTTGGATTTATGGAGTATTGTCAAAAACTAATGATTATCAATACTGTTAAAACTTGAAGAACAATGCGTCAGATCGAGAGCAATACAGCCAAAACCATGTTTCTTACCGCTTTAATTGCTATACCAGGGTTGTCAACCGGGGATAATGGATTCCAGGTGTAAACTGTGGGCAGCCAGGGGAGTACCTTGCTTGAGTGATTTAGAATTAGTAGAATCCCTAAAGTGTGGATACAAGCCCTTGGGCCCAGCAAGTCAACTTCGAACCACTGAAGAGTAACCCACCCAGACCCATTCCCCTACCATTCTATACCTACCCTGACTAATGTCTGAACTTACAGATCCTTGAACACTTTGAGTGATTTAGCATTGGCCAATTCATCTAACCTGCACATCTTTGTGACTGTGGGAGGAAACCTACGCAGTCACAGTTGAGAACATACTAACTCCACACAGCCAGTCACCCAAGGCTGGAACCAAACCCGTGACCCTGGTGCGGTGAATCAGCCGTGCAAACCACTGAGCCACCACGTGTTACTTGAGGGAGAAACAATGATATCATTTGATCAAATAACTCGTAAGTATGAACTACCTAGTAGAGATTTCTTCTGTTTTTTTCCAGATTAGAGATTTGATTTTAAAAACACACACTTTTAACAGACTCTTATAGATCCGATACAGAGAAGCGGGTGCTTACTGCTAAGAATACACTCTCTGTCAGTACCCTTTATCATTTGTTGGAGAGTGTCCCCTCAGACAAGACTGTGCAGCTTCGTGATGTCTGTGCGGGAGAGTTAGGGGGTTTAGATCTCTTTGGAGACATGGGAGAATATTTGTGAAAATGCTCGAAGGATTTTGATCTGTAAAAGGACCAATTCCATGCAGTTGCAAATTCTTCATAGGGCCTATCTAACACCACATTTTCTCTCAAAATTCAATGTGGGATTATCTTCAGCATGTCCTAAATGCAGAATGACTACAGGCATTCTTACTCATTGTATGTGGTCCTGCTGCAGGTTTCGTATATATCGGATCACTGTGTTCGGTGCAGTAGAGTGGGTCTTGGGGGACCGAATTGGAGATGGACACGGTTTCTCTTTCCCTGCACCTGCGCAGAGTATCTTACGCAGATGCACATGGGAAAAAATATATCCTCACTTTCTGTGCTAGGAAATAATATTCTGTTGTGTTGGATGTCTGAAACTCCCAGGATGTGTTGGGTCTTTGTAAGCTCATCATAGAGAATATCCCTTTGGACTTTCTCACCAGTATGGTGCACCAAAAAACAGATTAATATAAGTCATAGAGTCATAGAGATGGACAGCATGGAAACAGACCCTTCGGTCCAACCCGTCCATGCCAACCACATATCCGAATACAATCTAGTCCCACCTGCCAGCACCCGGCCCATAACCCTCCAAGCCCTTCCTATTCAATATACTCATCCAAATGCCACTTAAATGTTGCACTTGTGCTAGCCTCCCCCACTTCACCTGGCAGTTCATTACATACACGTACCACCCTCCGTGTGAAATAGTTACCCTGTAGGTCTCTTTTACATCTTACTACTCTCACCTTAAAATTATGCCCTCCACTTCTGGACTCCCTGACCCCAGGGAAAAGACTTTCCCTATATAACCTATCCATGCCCCTTATATTTTTGAAAGCCTCTATAATGTCATCCCTCAGCATCCGAAGCTGCAGCGAAAACAGCCTCAGCCTATTCAGCCTCTCTCTATAGGTCAAATCCTCCAATCCTTATAAATCTTTTCTGAACCCTTTCAAGTTTCTCAACTTTTTCCGATAGGAAGGAGAGCAGAATTGCACGCAATATTCCAACACTGGCCTAACCAATATCCTGTACAGCTGCAACATGACTTCTCAACTCCTGTACTCAATACTCTGACCAATAAAGGAAAGCATACCAAACGCCTTCTTCACTATCGTATCTACTTGCGACTCCACTTTCAAGGAGCTATGAACCTGCACTCCAAGGTCTCTTTGTTCAGCAAAACTCCCTGGGACCTTACAATTAAGTGTATAAGTCCTGCTATGATTTGCTTTCCCAAAATACAGCACCTTGCATTTATCTGAATTAAACTCCATCTGCCACTTCTCAGCCCATTGGCCCATCTTGTCAAGATCCTGTTGTAATCGGAGGTGACCTCTTCGCTGTTCACTGTACCTCCAATTTTGTTGTCATCTGCAAACTTACTAACTGTATCTCATATGCTCGCATCCAAGTCATTTATGTCAATGACAAAAAGTAGTGAATCCAGCACCGATCCTTGTGGCACTCCACTGGTCAGAGGCCTCCAGTCTAAAAAACAACCCTCCACCACCACACTCTGTCTTCTACCTTTGAGCCAGTTCTGTATCCAAATGGCTAGTTCTCCCTGTATTCCATGAGATCTAACCTTGCAAATCAGTCTCCCGAGGGGAACCTTGTCGAAACCCTTACTGAAGTCCATATGGATCACATCTATCCCTCTGCCCTCATCAATCCTCTTTGATACTTCCTCAAAAAACTCAATCAAGTTTGTGAGACATGATTCCCCATGCACAAAGCCATGTTGACTATCCCTAATCAGTCCTTGCCTTTCCAAAAACATGCACATCCTGTCCCTCAGGATTCCCTCCAACACCTTGACCACCACCAACGTCAGGCTCATTGGTCGAGAGTTCCCTGGCTTGTCCTTACCACCCTTCTTAAACAGTGGTGCCACGTTTGCCAATTCCAGTCTTCTGGCACCTCACCAGTGACTATCCATATTACAACAATCTCAGCAAGAGGCCCAGCAAACACTTCTCTAGCTTCCCACAGAGTTCTAGGGTACACCTAATCAGGTCCTGGGGATTTATCCACCTTTAAACGTTTGAAGACACCCAGCACTTCCTCCTCCGTAATATGGACATTTTGGAAGGTGTCACCATCTATTTCCCTACATGTGATATCTTCCGTATCCTTTTCGACAGTAAATACTGATGCAAAATACTCGTTTAGTACCTCCCCCACACTTCCTTTACTAGGAAAAGTATTGTGTTGTGTCTGATGTCTGAAACACCCCCGCCTCCCCCCTCCACCACCCGGGTCTGCTGGCTCGTGGTAAGCTCATCATGGAGAATATCCCTTTGGACGTTTTGACCTGTATGGTGCGCCAGAAAGCAGAGACTTATATAAGATATAGCAATCTTTTTTGGATTATCACGATTAGGCTTAACTGCCAGTCTAAAAATGGCTTTTATATAGCAATGACGATATTGTCTAATGAAATTAATATGAAGAATTGTGAACATATGAATGTATATCAGTTAATGCTCTCGAAGAACAAGAGCTATCGCTTTCTTATTCTGAGCTGTATTATTTATTTATTATTTATTGTTTATTTTTGTTTTTCTTCTGTCCGTTTATAGACTTTAACTTATTTTGTATGTACATGCACATGGGTGAAATATTGTTCAGTTATTTGAGTTGTTTTGCTTTGTTTTAACATAATAATAAAAATCAATTTTTCAGTCAAATTTTTTTTTAAAAAATTAAAATGCTAACATTGATAGAATAGAGTCCCAAAGAGCTCTCATTAGATAGATCACTCATGGTGGTTTACACTGAATGTCACCACACCTTGGGTGACAGGGTGAGGTTGAGAGAGCATCCTCTTCATGGTAACCTCAGTCAGTTTGGGGAATTGAACCTTCGCTGGTGCCCTCCCTCTGCATCACAAACCAACCATCCAGCCAACTGAGTGGGAGACTGTGTAACTGTTACACACAGAATCAGTCACAGACAAAGGGCAAAAGAAACATTCATGACACAAAAAAGGTGTATTTGGGATAATCGTCATGATAAGGGCTGAGGATAAAAACGTTCTCTTCTTGAAATTGTATTTTACATTGAGACAAGTTTTTGGAAGCTTTCTTTTACTGAATACAATAAGGTGAGACAAGTGAAATAACCAGAATGTCTAATTGTGATTGGATATCGATAACCGTAAATTAAGTGCATGTTTTTGATTGGTCTGTGGAAAGCATGCTGACTATTGTATGAATTTCGAAAGCAGATGAAATATATTGTTCGAGGAGTCTGTCCCCATGGGAAATGCCATCGGACACATGCAAGAAGAAACACTGGGTAAAAAGTTTCTGAGAATCGTCTGCTCGGTAACAGGAAGCTGGGAGTTGAATGACTGAAAGTTCCTGTAACGTGGAGCTGAGAAAACTATCATTTCACCTCCAAACGTATTGAATGTTGGAGCATGTTTGCAGTACTGAATGGCCTCATGATGGATTTCAATTGTGTGTGATTTGAAAAACGTACATCTCTACTCCATCCTCTTACATGTCACACACTGGGGCACAGCCGCTTTACTGAAACTGGGAATAAGTTGGAACATGATCTGGAAAATTCCATAATTGGCATTCGCCAGAATATTCTGTAACTCTGTGGGGGGCATTAGAGATGCAGAGAGAAAGAGAGGGATGGTGCTGTATGCAGTAGTGAGAGTGGGAGAGCATGAGCTTTGTTCGGGAACCGGTGCTATAACAGATATACAGTGAGTGTGAGGGAGCAGAGAGAATATGGTGACCCTTATCCTAACAGAGTGGGGAAGGTTATTGAAGCTTGTCCTGTTTTGCTGGACATTTACTCAGACCACAGATACTGCACTGAGCTGGGTGGTGAGCTCAGACCAGGCTCGGTGTGTCTGGTGGAGCGATCCCTCTGGGAAGAGAATGGTCCCCTTTTGTACTCGCTCATCCACCAGGACCTCTGTGACCCTGTCGAAAACCGTGATGTAATTTCCCCTTATCTGCCATGCTCAGAGTAAACTGTGCCGGACAGCTGCAAACTGAGAAAGCTCAACCGTGTGCCCCTTGGCCTTTTAAAGATGGCCCAGTGTCATGGAATATCCAGGAGCATCCGAGCGATTTTGAGTACCTCCAGTCATGATGGGTGGGAGAATCGAGCTGGCATTGTATGAGAGCGACACAATGGAGTGGGGTGGGTAGTTAATGAGATGAGTTTGGTAAGATAGCACCAGGAAAGTAGTTCAGCCTCGTGCAGACAATCCCTGTCACACTTAATGAAAATGGCACTGAGATAGTTTTTTGTTAGATTCAGCCCAGTGAGGCGAAGACTCTGCTGTCCTCACTCCTAGTTACAAAGCTGCAGAACAAATGCTCATCCAAAAGTCTCCATTGCCTGAACTCACAGCAATATCCCTTTCACTCATCATTCTTCAAAGTACTGAGCCGTGTTGCATGATACTATCGAAATGTCTTCATTTCAGCATTCTGAAACCTGTGAACATATCCTTCAATTACATTTTTTCTCAGTCTCCCCCACTCTGTTTTCACTCCAAAACACACTCATTTACAGTCATATTGCACGAGACTCCCAGTATGACTGGACCATGGCAACCAGAATGTCCATCCAGACTCACCCCATTCCCCTGCCCTTGTTCTGTATCCCTCTAATCCTTTCCTATCTGTGTATTTGTCCAAATGCCTTTTCAATGTTGTTATTGTGCCCACCTCAATCACTTCCACTGGCAGCTCAGTCTGTATTCATACCACACTCTATGTAAAAACGTTACCCCTCAGGTTCCTTTTTATATACTTTTTTTTTTCCTTTCCAAACATTAATGGATGTCCTCTAGTCGTCGATTCCCCAACCTTGGGAAAATAATTGAAGTATTCACCCCATGCACGCCTCTCATAATTTTATAAGAGTTACACTTCAATAAGAACCCCCTCAGTATCCTACGCGGAAAAGAAATAAGTTCGAACCTGTCCAACCTCTGCATGTAACTGAGAGCCTTTAGCCCAGGAAACATCTTTGGAAATTTGTTCTACGCTCTTTATCGTTCAATAATATCCTTTCCAGAGCAAGGTGAACAAAACGGAACACAACACTCCAACTGCAGCCTTACCAACATCCTGTACAACTGTAATATAACGTCCCAACGTCTATACCTAATGCCCTGATGAAGGCCAGTATGCCAACAGCCTTCTTCACTGTCCTGTGTATCTGTGACTCAAATTTCAGCCAACCGTGCACCTGATCTCCAACGTCCTTTTGTTCCACTTCACTCCTTAAGGCCCTCTCATTCATCATTAAACTTCTACCTGGATTTGACTTTCCAAAATGTAAGACTTCACACTTATTTCAAATTGCTATTTCTGAGCCCACTTCCTCAGCTGACCAAGGTACTGCTGCAATTTCTGATAATGGTTCTCATTGTAAATGATGCCTCCTAATTTCGAGTCATGTGCAAACTTACTAACCTTGTGTTGTGCACTCTGGTCCAAATCATTGATATAAGACAACGAACAGCAATGGACCCAGGACCGAACACTGAGGCACTCCACTAGTCGCAGGCCTCCAGTCCGACAAGCATACCTCCACCATAGCCATTTGCTTCATAACGTCAAGACAATTGTGTCACCAATTTGCCAGTTTACATTGGAGTTCATGTAATCCAACCTTCCAGAGCGGCCTACTATGTGGAACCTTGTCAAAGGCCTTACTGAAATCCATATAGACTATGTCCACCACTCTGCCCATGTCAACCTTTATGGTCACTTCCTCAAAAACTCTAACAAAAATTCTAAGGCATGATCTGCCACGCACAAAGCTATGCTGACTGCTCCAAGTCAAACTCTGTTTTTCCAAATGCATGCATATCTTATATCTCAGAACCTTCTCAAGTGGTTTACCGAAAACAGATGTGAAGCTTACTGGTCTATATTTCTCAGGTTTTTCTTTGCAACCCCCCTTGAAGAAGGGCACTCCATTTGTTACCGCCCAGTCTTCCGGGTCCTTGGCCCCTGAACTGTCTTCTCTCACCACCTGCAGTGCTCTTGCATATATCTGGTCAGGACCAAGAGATTTATCTGACTTTATGAATTCTAATATATCCATCAGCACCTCTACTGTGATATGGACTGTACCAAGATATCACAACTAACCTCCCAAAGGTCACAGGTCTTTATGATTTTCTTCATGATAAACACAGAGGGGAAATTGAGGACCTCACCCATTTCTTGAGGTTTTACGCATGCATGCCCATTTTGGATTTTAAGGCGTCCTATTCTCTCTCTGGTTGTTCTTTTTCTTTTCTATGCTGAATTTGGATTCGCACTAATCAGCTCAGCCATGGCTATCGCATACCCCCTTTTCGCCTTGCTGATTTCCTTCTTCAGTAAACTCCTCTATCCCCTGAGTACCTCCAGGGATTCCCTTGATACGAACTGCCTGTACCTGAGCCACGCCTCATTTTTTTTCTGGTCAGAGCCTCAATTATTCTAGTTATCCAGGGTTCTCTCTTCCAGCCTCACTTTCCCTTCATCCTCACAGGGACATATAGACCTTGAACTCGAGCTATCTCACTTTTGTAGCCCTCCTACCTGCCCGGGATCATTTTACCTGGAAACAAACTACTCCAATCATCCCCTGCAATCCCCTGTCTAATTCCAACAAAATACGCCTTACCCCAATTTATAACTTGAATCTGTGGACCAATTTTGTCCCTACCATAACTATTTTAATACTAATACAGCTCTAGTCACTATTCCCAAAATGATCCCCGACTTTACCTCCGTCACCTATCCGAACTTATTTCCCAACAGTAGGTCGAGTTTGTCCCTTCCCCAATAGGAACCTCTCTATATTGCTTGTGGAAGCTTTCCTGAACACACTTAACAAATTACATTCCATCGAAGTTCTTAACCCATCTGGAAGTCCCAGTATATGTTAGGAAAATTAAAATCACCTATTATGACAACCCTATTACTCCTGCAAGTCTCGCCAGTGTCCCTGAAATTTTGTTCCTATAATTCCCATTGATTATTTGGAGGCTTATAGTGCAACCATCACCATCCCCCTCTTAATTCTTTGTACCGTTTACAAAACCTCATTGGATATTATCTCAGTTATTTCAACTTTAAATACGAGAGTGATATGCGCCTTAATCAGAACTATTGGTATTTAAATTGTTTCCCTTTATATCTCATCCTCACATTGATTTTCATATTCGTAGCACCCCTTGTCAAGGTACAGTACAGATATGGAGCTGTAAATGGATGGGAACTGCACATTCTGTCACTTCCACCATTGGTTACATTTTTCACCACACTGGGCAGTGATCTAATACAGTGTTACCGAACAATGAAACAGCCTGGGTTTATATATGAATGACCCAGTGCGGACTGCACAGCTCCCCACACTGAACATTTAGTCCAGGATTATAGATCAAGCATTGGTGTGGGCTGCATAGAGTTTCACTCTGGACATTGCTGGGTTGCATACAGCTGTACACTAGCCGGATCTACACAGTGCTCCATCCTGAATATGTAATGGATGGGCTGGTTATGTGTGTTGGATTGTGAATGTAAGAGAATGAAACATCTGACAATACCTTTATTTTGAGTTTTCATTCTTGTCATTGGACCCCTCAAATTCTGACTTATCCTGTTAGACCCATCCATCTTGATGAGTAATGGTGAGTGTTCCTGCAGCATCTGAGTCTACAACATGACCAAGAAACGGAGCAGAGGCTGCAGAGAGGGGAGTCTCCGTAAAATGGAATGAAGGAATCACCATCAGATCACAGTGGTCACAGTGAATGGTGGGGCAGGATTGAATGGACCACTAATGCAACCTATTCATATATTTCTGTTTGTTCCAAGCAAACTCCCCTTCTCTCCCAGTGTCCCATATTGGTTGGGAGTGAGTCACCTCCTCCTGTTCCTGCATAACATGATGCTGGGGCCTCACAACCTCCAGATTTCCCTGTGCCCCAGTTTCGAGCTCTGAGTGACTCCCTCCTGTCCCTGTGCCCCAATCTCAAGCAGTTGGATGACTGCGTCCTGTTCTTGTGTCCCAATCTTGAGCAGCTGAGTGACTGCCTCCTGATCCAAGGTTTGCGATAGTAGATGTCCTCCTCCTGCTACTGACTGACAGGTTCCAATATCTCTGTGCTCACCTGCTGCTCCTGTGGAATGGAGTCGAGGGCCTGAATATCGTCTTCACATTCCTTACAGCTTCTCTTGACTAAAAGCCTTTCCCCGTTTCTGTAAAACACCATCAAAATATGAATGATGTATTTTTGTATTTTACTCTCAGTAATTGAACAAACAAACTGACTGACAGAATTCAGAAGCTGAATTGCCTCTTCCTGTTCCTGTGTCATACACTCAAGAGGGAATAGAGTTTCAGAGATGTACAGCATGGAAAAATACCTTTCGGTCTGATCGTCCATACTGACCAAACATCCTAAATAAATCTCGTCCCCCTTTCCATCACTTGGCCCATCTCCCTCTAAACACTTCCCATGCATGTATCCATCCAAATGCCTTTTAAATGGTGTAACTCTACCCGCCTCCACCGCCTCTTTTGGCTGTTCAATCCATACACACAGCGGTCTCTGTGTGAAAATGTTGTCCCTCATGTTCCTTTTTAAATCTTTCTCCTCTCACCTGAAACCTTTGTCTTCTAATTTTGGACTCGCCTATCCTGGGTAAAAGACGTTGACTGTTTACGTTATCTATGCCCCTCATGATTTTATAAACCCCTTTAAGGTCACCCCTCAGCCTCAACACTTGAAAATAGTCCCAGCCTGTTCAAACTCTCCCTGTGGCTCTAACCATCCAACATCTGCAACATTATTTTAAGTCTCTTCTGCACCCTTTCAAGTTTGACAATGTCTTTCCGACAGCAGGGAGAACAGAATTAAAGGCAATATTACAAAAGTGGCCAAACCAATGTCCTGGACAGATGCATCATGTCATGAAAATGTTTAGACACAAAGCACGCACCAATAAAGGGGAGATCACCAAGTGCCGTCTTCACTACACTGTTTACCTGTGACAGCACTTTCAAGGAACGGAGAACCTGCCCCACAAGGTGACACAGTAGCTCAGTGACAAGCATTGCTGCTTCAGAGCGCAGCGATCTGGGTTTAACTCCTTCCTTGAATCACTGCCTGTGTGGAGTTTGCACATTCTCCCCGTGTCTGTATGAGTTTCCTCCGGATGTTATGTTTTCCTCCGACAGTATAAAGATATACAGATATGGGTAGATTGGCCATGCTCAATTGCGTAAAGTACCCAAGGATGTATAGGCGAGGTGGATTAGCCATGGGAAATGCAGAGTTGGGGGATAGGGTAGGGGTTTGTCCAGTAGGATACTGTTCAGAGGTTCGGTGTGGCCTCGATGGGCCGAAAAGCCTGTTTCCTAACTGTAGGAATTCGATAATTTCGATGGATTCTCCTTGATTGGCAGCTTTCGACAGAACCCTACCTGTGTGTCTTGCCTTAATTTGTCTTGCCAAAATGCAATAGTTCACATTTATCTAAAATAAACTCCATCTGCCACTCCTCGGTTCACCTAAGCAAAGTCCCATTATAGTCTGAGAGATCATTCTTCACTGTCGACTACACCAACAAATTTGTTGTTGTCTACAAACTTACTGAGCATACTTCATATACTCAAATGTAAATGATTTGTATCAGTGACAAAAGGCAGTGGACCCACTATTGATCTTTGCGGCACGTCACTAGTCACAGGTCTCCAAGTTTAATGAACAAATGTCACTGTCACGCCCTGTCTCCAATATTTAAGAAAAATTTGGATCTAAATGGCGAACTCTCCCTGGATCCCAGGCAGTCTAACCTTATTAACCAGTCTACCATGAAGAACATTTTGGTAATCTTACTGAATTCCATAAAGACAACATCCACTGACCTGTCTTCATCAATCATCTTCATCACTTCCTCAAAAAATTCCACTGAGTCAGTGAGACGTGATCTCCAATGTACAAAGCCCCTCTTCAGTTCTTGTCTTTTCAAAATGCATATTGATCTTTTTCCTCAAAATCCCCTCCAACAATTTAGTCACCATTGACGTCATGCTCACCGATCTATAGTTACCTTTTTTTTCCCCTTACTTTCTTAAATAATGACACAATGTTAGCAGCCCTCCAGTCTTTTGACACCTCACCTGTGGAAATCAATGTTGCAAATACATCAGCAAAAGGCTGAGCAATTTCTTTTCTAGTTTCCCACAAATATTTGGGACACAACTGCTCAGGTCCCAGGGATTTGTTCACCTTTATGTGTTTTAAAATATCCAGCACCTCCTTGTAATATAGACACTTTCAAGGTATCACTATATATTTCTTCATTCTCTCGCTCTTGTAACCTCCTCCACATTAAATACTGAGAAGAAATACATGTTTCGTATCCCTCCAATCTCGTGTGGTTCCATGCACAGGTAGCCTTACTGATCTTTAAGGGGCCCTATCCTCTCCCTCGTTAATCTTTTGACATTAAAGAATTTGTATAATTTCTTCAATGCTTCGTTAACCGTATTTCTAAAGCCAGCCCTTGTCCACATTTTTCTGGCCCGATTTCCCCATTGACTGTACACTTGCTGCCCTTGCACACCTCTCGGGATCCACTTGATCTCAGCTCTGTTTACCTGACATATGCCTACTTCCTTACCTTGACCAGACCATCAATATCTCGAGCCATCCAGCACTTGCTACACGCACCAGCCTTGCCCCTCTCACTAATAGGAAGACGTTGGCTCTGGACTCTCTGAAACCAAGTTTTGTTGGCCTTGTATTTTACAACCATCACTTTACCTGTGAATAGGGTATTCCAATCAGCCTTTCAGAGGGCTCACCTAATACTTTCAAAATTGGCCTTGTTCAAAGTTAGAACTTTAATGTTTACATCAGGTCTTTCCTATTCCACAACTAATTTAAAACTAATATTTAGGCATAACAGACTTGGAAGTTAAATAAACACTTCCTGCCTCTCTGTAACAGGCTCAAGAGGCTGAATGGGCTCCTCGACGCCCTCTCTTAAAGACTGGAAAGGCTGAATGGCCTCCTCCTGTCCCTGTGTAACAGACCCGAGACATTAAATGCCACAGCAACCCGTGGATTACGAGCAGCCGGTAAACTGTATCTGATGGAGGTCCATCCTTTCTCAGTTACAGAAACACAAACAACACAATGTACTCCAGGTGCCGTCTCAGTAACACCTCATACAGCTGCAGTGACTTATCTCTTCGTTTTGAATGATTCTGTTGGCAAAATGTGACAATATTCTAGATTTCCACCTTTTCAAGTAGCAACAGGCTAATATGGGCTGAATGGCCTTCTCGTATCCCTTTGTAAGAGGCCCATAGGGACAGAATTGCTTCGGCATTTTGCTGAGCAGCAATCTCAATGCTCTGTCTCAAGGTTATGAAAGGATTCGATAACAGGGCACTTAAAACCAGGAGTAGCCTCATACTGGTCAATAAGTATTATACTTTGGGTTAAGGTATCCAGAAACCTGCCCACCTGACTTGTTTTTATGCAACTGATCTGTTATTTTATACCTGCCTCTTTTCATAAACAGAGTGGAACACATATAGACCACTGCAGTGCCTTTTAATACTCTCATATACAAGTTTTTAAAAAAGATTCGAAAGATTTAAAGATTTTTGGTCCATCCCTCAGCAACCCTCATCCATTCCATCCAAACCCAGTAAATGTTCCCTTTTATAGTGATATGAAAAATGAGGTGTGGAACTGGTTAACTGAGCCTGTTTGTTTAGTCATGATTTGGAGATGCCGGTGTTGGCCTGGGGTGTACAAAGTTAAAAATCACACAACACCAGGTTTTCATCTAACAGGTTTAATTGGCAGCACACTAGCTTTCAGAGCGTTGCTCCTTCATCAGGTGATAGTGGAGGACACACTTCTAAGGCACAGGATTTATCGCAAAAATTTTCAGTGTGATGTAACTGAAATTATCCATTGAAAAATACCTTGATTGTTTGTTGAGTCTTTCATCTGTTCGAAGATCATGATAGCTTCATTTCTTTCATGTGTAAATTATAAAACCTTTTTCTTTTAAAGTTGCATTCTCAGGTTAGCAGTAACAACGAGTATTAGTTAGACAATATTTTGAAGGTGTTTGCCCCTTTGTTCTCTGTCTATACCATAATGTTTGGATTGATTCTAATCTGAAAAGTGAGATAACAGAGTTCTACATGAATGCATGCAGTTTTTGAGCAAAGTACAATGTAACTCTGCAAGTACAAATTCACCACATAAGATATATGTGTGTCTGTAGGTCTTTGTCGGTTTGTATGTGTGTGTTTCTCTTAGTTGGGGGTTGTGAGTGTGAGAGGGAGTATATATGTGTGTGTAGTGATGTAGAGTGTCTTAAGTCTGTGAGGGGTTGCATGTGTGAGTGTGGGAGTGTGTGTGTGTCTGGGGTGCGGGACTTGAGTATCAGTGAGAGAGAGTATATATGTGTATGCATGAGTGTAGCGTGGTCTAAGTCTCTGAGCGGATGCCTGTGAGAGTGTGTGTGTCTGTAAGGGTGTGTGTGTCTGTGTGCGTGTCTGTGTACTTATGTGTCCGTACGTATGTGTGTGTATAGGAGTGCCTGTGTGTGTGTGTATAGTACAATGGTGGTAACCTGCAATGTGACATGAACCCAAGGACCCAGTTGAGGCCCTCCCTATGGGAACCGAAATTTGTAATCAGCTTCTGCTCGGCCACTTTTCGCTGCTGTCAGTCCTGAAGTCCGCCTTGAAGGATGGTCACCAGAAAGTCCGAGGTTGAATATCCTGGACCACTGAAGTGTTCCCCAACTGGGAGCGAACCCTCCTGTCTGTTGATTGTTTTGCAGTGCCCATTCATCCGTTTTCGTAGCCTTTGCTAATTTTCCCAGTGTTAGTTCAGTGACTGTGCTTAATGCCAATCTCCATGGATTCTAATTATCTCAGTGGAGGGTTTCCATCTTTTAATGATAAATGGGCGCCGTTCAATGTGTTATCCCATAACATGAGCGGGAGCATCACCGACAGCACTGACAGGGAACAGCATACCCAGAGAGAGGGGGAGGAGAGATCAGTATCTGAGAACATGAGACTGGAATGTTCCAAAAATGTATCAGAATCTGGAAACATTAGACTGGCAAGTTCCAACAATAGATAGGAGTTTATACATTTATGTTTGGTATCTTTCTGAATGTTATTGGTCGTCATTATCATGGCGGATCTATTATGCTCTTCTCATTATTCAATATTTTTATTATACTTTCCTGGTTATCGTTGGTGTTCCTGGTCAGTGTCAACGTCCAGATGTTTTTGATCTAAAAACCGATTATGACTGTATTACTGTTCTTTTATATCGTCTACACTCCTTGCCACTATTATTTTACTGTTGAAACTCTCATTCCAGATATTTACTCTACAGACCACTACTAACTACATCAATGCATGTGTTCAATGACTGTCTCCCTCTCTGAGCTGGCAGTGTTACTCTCTATGTTGACCTACTCAGTTCCAGCAGAGAACTACAATTTACTGTATCATTGCCTTTGTTATTTAAATATTAAGAGCAGGGAGGTCACTCTCTACTGCTCTGGTTACAAACTCCACTTCCTGCCACTGTTTCCATCCCATCCCTGGCCAATATCTGCGACTGAAGCAGACAAGTCACAACTGTAGGAGATCCCTTTGACTATGAGCTGATTCATGACACCATATCCTGACCATTTCTAACTTGAAATGCTCACCACTCCAGAATATATCTCACTGGTTTAGTCCAGCTGCTGTTTGAACCTTGAGCTATGAAATAAAGTCTTAACAAAGCCAATAATCTGCTGCTGACGCTCCCGGCTTCAAACCTGCCGAAGCAAATCTGATTCGAACTCACACCAAACTCCCATCCATCTGTCATTCATGTGCACGCTGATGTATATTGCTGTTTTTTTCTGGTAATACCTTTATTTTGACATTCTCAAACACTTTACCGTATCTGTCCATGAAACTTCTCTCGTTCTCTCTCTGTTGATTAACAAAAAGCCTGCCAGTTGTTCTTATTTAAAATAGTTTCCTGTGCGTTCCTTCTCAAACAATGAGTTTCGCATTCAACCACGCCAATCCCGCACACACACTCTCTCTCAGTCTCTGATGAACACACACACAGCAAACCTTCTCATTGTCGACATTGCAGTAATTTGATGCGAGTATAGTTACCATATGACAGTAAAGTTTGCAATACTCTCTATGCTGGGCAGATAGTGCAGTTTACTGAGCAACACACTAGCATCGTCTGCACAGCTCTCCGTGCTGGGCTGTCATCTTTTCCCAGTTTATGTTGTTTGTGGTGTTCTGTGAAGCAGATTCAGAATTTGATGTAACAAACCATTCCAGCTGATCTGACAATGCCTTTATTCAATGTTCTCATTCTTTTAAGTTTACTCTCGAAGATTCTCACTTCTCCAGTTAGTCCCACTGCCCTGTCTTTTTCCCCATATTTCCACAACATCTTTTCAGTTAATTAACTGTCTCTTTCTGTCTTTAATGTGAATCTTTCTGTCCCTCAGTTTCTTTCCCTGGCCTTTGTTTATGGATCTCTAGTGTATCGAGTGCTGGCATTGTGAAGCTCAGATACAGGGAAATGGTGTGTGTCAGGCTGTTTTTCACTTCCCGGTATGTCCCATGTGATGGTCCATGGACAGGGATGTTTCAGAAGTTATGAGGCACATCCTTGTAACTTGGTCTGTACCTGTATTTGTCCCTCTCAGGTGACCTTCTGATCGAGGAAGCCCCTCAAATAAAAGGCCAGGGATCTAAAGTGTGTGACAATGCTGTCACTTTTAAAAAAAGATTATCTTCTCCTTTCTTTAAATAAGAGCTCTTAAAGGCCAAACTGCCTACTGAAAATGGCTCAAGTAAATAACTTACGACACTTTTATGGTTTATAATAAATAGCAGTAACAACGGCCTAGTAACTTATCCCCAGCTGCTACTCTCTGAAACCTGACTTGATGCTGTTTCTTCCTGAATTGGAGAACTGTATGCAAGAATGTATGTCTGAATGTTCCATTTTTCCAAGAGATGTGTTTATGGGATGTTGGTATATTGGAATAGTTCATTTGTAGAAGGTACTGTATCCATTATTCGGTTATGGTTTCCAATAGTAAAATTATTCTAAATTCCTCTTCATTTTGTATGGATTTTCATTAGAGTCTTTAAGTATGTTGTGTTTTGCTTAATGGTGAGTGGTTTGACGAGTACCATCACATCTGGAACACCCAACTCTCATCTACCTACAAAATAAGAAAAGGTTTGCATCCAAACTACCTCCTTAAACTAGTTTGAGTCAGTCTGGTTGGTCTATAACAAACTCTGGACTCTTGTCTGGTTCTATATCGATAATACCAAATTGGGTTTAGAATTCCAATCCCTACAGTCCGCAAACAGGGCATTCGACCCAACAAGTCACCACCGACCCTCCGAGGAGTAACCTACCCAGACCCATTCCTCTACCCTATTATTACACATTTACACCGACTAAGGCACATAACCCACACATCCCTGAAAACTATGAACAACTAACCACGACCAATACACCTGACATGCACAACTTTGGGTTTTCGAGGAAACCAGAGCATCCAGAATAAGCTCATGCAGACACTGGAGAGTATGCACCGAGAGAGTATTGGGTTCAAAAGTTACGTATGGAAGTTGTTAGTGTCTTTGGTTCCGGATGTTGAATTCGGCTGATTTAAACAGTGTTTTGTGTATAAAGATTATTTCAGTCATTAAGAGTTCTCTGGGTGTGGAAGAAGTGAAGTTGGGGGTTTTACAAAAGGTAATGAAGGCAAAGCTGTAGGAATTGACAGACAAGCTGGAGTTGGGGCTGTGTTTGTCTGTGAGAAAATGAGAGATAATTACAGCTAGAGCTCGGCAATTACATTTGGTGGAACCGCCATCAGACTCTTTGGAAATGGCTAGAATTCAATTTCAAATGAGGCACCTTGAACATGAAAAGGAATTGAAACAGTTTGAATTATGATGAAAAGTAGAAATAAAAGAAAAGGAAATGAAGAAGAAAGAAAGAAAAAGAGAGAAAAAAGCAGAGAGCTTCAACTTCAAAAGTAGTAATTATAGAGGAAAGTTGAGATGAAGGTAGACGGTAGGCTGGATAAGAAAGATAGTGAGGATGAGCAACGCTATAGTAGCCAAAGGCCTGATGGAGATCTGTTTAAATAAACCCAGGCATTATCTAAATTTGATGAGAAGAATGGGGGAGCCTTTTTAATTCCATTTGAGAAAGTGGCTAAACAAATGCAGTGCCCAGTGACCATGTGGATTTAGTTGATTCAAACAAAGCTGATAGATATTTGCATCCCTATCGGAGGCGGTGTCTGGGGAGTAGGAGGAGGTGAAGAAGGCCATCGGAAGTGCATATGAGCTTGTGCCAGAAGCCGACAGACATTGTTTCAGGAATCTAAAATAGTGTCCCTGGTTAAACGCACATTGAGTTTGAAAGAATCGAATAAAGTAATTTTGAAAAGTGGGAAGGGTATTAAAAACAGAGCAAACCAATGGCACTCTTAGAGAGATTCTTATTTTGGAGAAGTACAACAATTCACTTCCTGCAGTCGTGAGAACTCGTGTGGAAGAGCAGAGAGTTAAAACGGCAAGATTAGAAGCTGAAATGGCTGATGAGAATGATTTGGTTCAGAAATCAAAGTCTGGTTTCTGTGAGGGATTGAGAAGAATGTGTGAGATCTTCTTAAAACATATCCCTGTGAGAGTAAGGTTTATTGGCATAGGCCAGGAGTAGCAGGTAAAGGGGTTACAGCATTAAGAGGCACAGAGGCATGTAATTCTTTTATGCTGAGACATGAGGAGCTATGCCATTCAGAGGGACTATTGGAGAGATGAGAAGTACTCCATTACGTAATGTGTGGTTGGAGCGTCCAGTGGAAACATCAACAGATTTATTCCACAATGGAGAAGGAGGCTTTGAGCTTGGTGTTGGCATTACAACATTTCAGCATTTAAATTGCCAATAACATACCCGAGACAAATCTTTATCACTGATCGTGACCCCTTAAAGTTTTTGAAGAAGTTTAGGGAGAAGAATACCAGTCTGTTTCGATTGAGCTTATTATTGCTGCCATTCAATTTGAAATTATACCGTTGATATTCGAGAAACCAAAGATTTGACACGTTGCAGAGACTTGGATGAAGAAAGACAAAGGCATTCTGTGGCAGGAGTAAAATGACTGAAATCGAAGCTAGTTGTGAACATTTGTATTCTCAGAGTCAATGTAGTATATATACATTTCAGTCTGCTAATAGAGGACGATTAGGAGGTCTAAAATTAATCCATCTTTGCATATTGATGTATCATTTTATTAAAGGTGAGTTGTGAGTTTACTATCACTGTAAAGAGGTTATGTTCTCTCAGGTTGTTTTTGAAGGGAGGTTATAAAGGCAGAGGTGCCGAACTGCTGTCTGAACACAGTTTAAGGAAATAACTGAGGAGGCCTTTAGGTTTCATTAAATGGTGGTAACAATCGAAGGGCAGTGGCCAGCTCTCCCAGACCAGGTTTTCTCGTTTTGTTTTTATCTGCAGCATTCAGAAGCTGTTGGGGATCCTCGAAGGGTTGGAAGTTCCAATACATGATCCCCAGCTGCTTTTCTCTCTGAGATCTCTGTTGATGTTGATTTCTCCAGGATCAGAAAACTGCATGCAAGGATCTGTATTTGAATATATCTTTGTGCCAAGCGGTGTATACCAAGAAGGTACGGTATCTATTGTATGTGTAAGTGTTCCAATATATAAGCTATCCCAAAATATTATTTTCTTCGTTTGGATTTTAAATAAAACATTTGAATAGATTATGTTTTGCTAAATGTCGAGAGGTTTGGCCAGTCACAACATATCTGGAACGCACACTTCACATCTATGTTTAAAATAAGGAAAGGTTTGGGTCTAAGCGGCCTTCTTAAAACATTTTGCGGGGATCTGGTCTGGTCCACAACACTTGGAGCCGAGGGGTTTCTGACTGCTCCTGTAATTGAAAAGTTAGTGGAGGGGCTGGAGATGGTTTGCTGGAGGTTGTGCTGTGAGCTGCCTCAGACATTCAGGGAGACCAGAGGATTTGGTGACCCAACTTTGGATGGAGCCTGGGGACTGTAGTTACAGCATCTGGGTCTGTAACATGAACAACAAATGGAGCAGAGGCTGCAGAGAGGGGGAGCTCTGAAACCACGCAGTGAGTGTGTGTGGGGAAAGGGATCTGCTGTATCCACCCCAAGTATTCCGTGACCAGCTTCCCAAGCTCCACTTAACCCAGGAGCAGAGTGTGAGGGGACCCTGACTGAACAAGGAGCTGGTCACAGAGCGGTGTCACCTCCTTCAACACGACCTGCAGCCTCACACCAGGGGGAGGATGGTGCTGCCAGTGGCTGTTAGGTTCACTGTTTCATTCAGCTTCTATGATCCAGAACTTTCCAGGCAGGAGTGGGTAACATATCCTTCATTTCCCAGTATCTCCACAACGGTGTCACCATTCGGTGATGGAGGATATATATGGTGGATGAGGTATTACATTGTTTCTCAGACAGCAGGGAGCAGCTTAGTGTATCCAGTATAATGAGATTCCCGATGGTGTGCATGGCATCTGCGGAGTAGCCATGTCAATGGGGAGAGGTAGAGGAACTGAAGGAGTTCTCTCTCTATTAATGTTGCAGTGTGTCCATGCACAGTACATCATGTTGGTGAATACCCACTGTCCTGGCAGCAGTCACGGCCTCTTCATTCAGAAGCAGTCAGAAATTCCCACCGTCATTGGGTCTCCACTTGGAAAGAACTGAATATATCTTGGATAAAGGCTGTCCCCTTGATGCACGTTTCAAAACATCAGCCCCACCACCAATCAACCACATCAAAGTAGTCCATGTGTACGGAGAGCAATGGGGTCACTTGGACTGTCAGGGAGCAGATGATCAGGGATGGAGCAAAACCTCCCATGTCTGAACGGGTCTGAATGAACCCCCCAGTACACAGTATCATTAATCCCTGTAATCCCTCTCCATTGCAGTCACATATTGCCTTTCATTATTACTGTAAATGAAATGGCAGGTTATATCATGTTATATTCCACCTGCCAAACTATTATCTATTGCCTTTACCACTCTGAATCTATCTGTAGACCCTCCGCCCTCGCTTGATAACTTAATCTCTTGCTTATCACCAGCGACATCACCAAACTCAGCATCTGTGTATCTGTTCCATCCTCCTGATCATTAGTAAAGATTGTAAATAGTTGAGGACCCAGCACTGGTCACTGTGTGACCCTACTGGTTACATTCTCTCTAACTGATTGAGACTGATGTATCTTGAGTGCCTGCTTCCGGTATGATACCCAGGCCTCCCCCATTCCTGTGCAACACAGTCGAAGGGTTGAATAAGAACAAGGAGCTTCTGTAGGAATCCAACCCCTCGAACCTGCTCCGCCATTGAATATAATCATGGCTGATGTCATCGCGGCCTCTGTTCCACTCTTCTGCCATCTCTCCACCCTAAAACTCTAGTCTCTTGTTGTAGATTGCGCCACCTGAAAAAGATCCACTCCACATCTACACTTTCAATTACTTTTAGCATTTTACATCCCTCAATGAGATCTCCTTTTATTCTTATAAATTCGAGAGTATAGGCCTGACTTGCTCATTTTCTTTTCATAAGACAAACACTTCAAATATGGAATCAATCTAATGAAGCTCTTCTGAATTGCCTCCAATGGAAATACCTCATTCTGCAGGACACCCAAACCGTACTCCAGTTGTAGCCTCACTAACGCCTTGCGTAGCTACACCAACACTCCCTACCTTTCTACTCTATCCTTTTATAAATAAACACTGAAATTATGCTTGCATTTCTCATAACTTGCAGTACCCACAGGCAGGTTTTCTGTGATACACAAGCAGACACCCAGATCCCTCTGCACCTAAGCACTTTGAACTTTCCCTCCATTTAGATAATCATTTGTCTTTCTATTATACGGGCCAACTTGAATAGCCACATATTTATTCACTTTAACTTTCATTGCCAAATGTTGGCCCATTCACCCAACCTATCCATATGTTTTAAAATCTCTTGCATTATCACTCCGATGTAATTTCCCACCGATGTTAGTGTCATCTGAAAATGTGGTATCGTATTTTCTATCCCGTCAACTGAGTACAGTAATACTATCGATCTCAAAAGAGTACTGAAATCAATAGCACCCCACAAATTGCATTTGCCAAAAGAAAATGACACATTTATTCCATCTGACTCCATTTTGTTGGATAACCAATCCTCCATCCAAGCCAATAAATTACTCCTAAACCCATGTTGTCTGATCTTACCACTTACTCTTTGGAGAAGCAATATATCCAAAGCCTTCAGGAAGACCAGATACATTCCATCTCCAGGAATCCTACTATCCACCTTGCTTGTCACATCTTTAAGTAACTCAAGCAAACACTTCAAACTTGATTTGTCCTTTGTAAAACCACGTTGACTCCGAAAGATTGTGGTTTAACTTTGCAAATGTCCTCAACAATGGATTCTAGTAATTGTCTTAAATTACAATAGTTTATCGTTACGTTTTCCTCCCAAATGTATACAGTTATGATTTCTTCCCTTTCAAAAACGTTTACGTTTTCTTTGAATCCTGTTTAATCGGCAAAAGGTTTTAAGAGATCTGCTCCAATTGCTGCTTGAGGCATGTGTGGCTGACTGGACTCAGCATTCTGCTGGTGTACAAAATCGATGGGGTGACGTCTTTCTGGTGTTCACATGTTGTCATCTCCAAGGCCAGAATGACCTCCTCCCGTTGATGCGTTAGAGGGGTGGGTTATTATGGAATCTTCCCGTTGCAGTGTAATATATTGAGGGGCTGATGGGTCTTGTCATACTTCTCCATAACAGGTGGAGATAGTGAACGGTGTCCGCATGTATCCTGGAGATGGGACCGAGGGAGTGATTGGTCTTCTCTTGTTCCCAAACTACAGACGTGTCTGAATGACCTCTTCCTTTATCATGAAAGAAGTGTCAGATAGTTTTTATCCTTGTCCAATTCCCTTGATATCGGCTCGGTGGGTCTGAATGGCCTCCTGATATCCCAGTGTAACAATCTCCAGTCACTGTGTGACCTCTTCCAGTTCCTATGTTACGGACTTGAGGAGGCTGAATGGACCGATCCTGTTGCTCTGTTACATGATACTGGTGTAGCATGGCCTACTCTGGGTCGAGTGTTATAGGCTCCAGTGGCTGATTGACATCCTTCTGTAAATGTACATCAGGCACCAGGGGCTGAATAGCCTCGTCCTGTTTTAGTGTAACAGGCTCAAAGGCCGGAATATCCTTCTGTTGTTCCTGTGTAACAGGCTGGAGAACGGAATGGATTCCTCCACTATCTGCGTAATTCACTTCACTTGTTGACTCCTTCTATCATCTATGTTGAAATAAGATCATCCTTAATTTTTGTAAACTCCAATGGCTACTGGGTCAACCTGACCATCCTTTCGTTATAAGCTAGCACCTTCATGCAGGAATCATCTCTGAGCTGTTTCCAATATACCACATAATTTCTTCATTGAAGAGATTAAATCTGTACACACTTCTCCAGATGTGAACTCACTAAGACCCTGCACAGCAGCAGCAACACTTTACCAGCCTGCTGTAAGGTTCCCTCCCAGGTTAGAGCTGTCTCAGCTCTCTGGGGGAATACAAAGCATTGTTGGAAGATCATTATCCTTCTCCATTCCACAGCATCACGGGAGATCTGGAGAAATTAAAGTTTGAGAACATTATAAATGATGTGGCGAGATGATCTCTACCATTAATCTCCCCACAGCCCACGTCGGTCAGATTCCACAGAATCTAGTAAGGTGGAGCACAAAAACAGCAAGGAGGAACAAACATTGATGGGAATTATATGTCAAATTGAAACCTGCAATACAAATGTTGGGCATGTTATAAAACAGGAAATGAGATATTCACATTTGTGGGTACTGCAGTAATAATGTACTGTTTAAATTATATCTAAACTGTGTTAACCCAATTGAATACCATTGCTGGGAAAAATGGATTTCGTGACCACGTGTGAGATGTTTTACATAAACAGTATGTCGAGCACTGAGCTCAAGATCAGATTATTTAGGAATTGGTGTTGAATGATCAGAAGAGCTAATTGAAATTTTTGCTGGAAAGGACCTTTTGGGAACAGTGACCATAATGTATTGGTTTTCTTTTATGATGTTTGAGTACACAACAGTTTTTGTTTTATTTGAAGTAACTGTTATAAATCTGAGTGATGCAAGCCATGAGGGTGTGAGGAGAAAGTGGGGACTACAGATGCCGGAGATCAGAGTCGAAGAGTGTGGTGCTGGAAAAGCACAATCAGACAGCATACTAAGTGCAGATAAATCGATGTTTCGGGCATAAGCCCTTCATCAGGAATTAAGCATATTGGCCAAGGGGGCTGGGAAATAAATGAGAAGGGGGTGCGCCAGGGGGAGGTAGCTGGGATTACGATAGATAGATGAAGATGATAGGTGACGAAGGGAGACAGAACGCCTCATTTACTGCATCCATTAAACCCGATGTGGTCTTCTCTACATTGGCGAGGCAGGAGGTCAACTTGTGGATTATTTCAGAGAACATCTCTGGGACAGCCACATTGAACAACTCCATTGCCTTGCGGCTGAGCACTTTAACTCCCATTCCCACTCTACCAAGGACATAAGGGTCCTGGGCCTGCTCTATTGCCAAACCTGAGCCACCAGAAGCCTGGAGGAAGAAAGCCTCCTCTTCTGATTTGGGATCCTCCAACCAAAGGGGATCATAGTGGATTTCCCCATTTCCCCATTTCCCCTAATCCCACCTTATCTCACTCCAACCTTCCAAGTCAGCACCGCCCTTTTGAATGTTCCTATGTGTCCACCTTCCTTCCTATCAATCTGGTCCACCCTTCTCTCCGACTATCACTTTCAACCCCACCTTCATCTACCTATCAGATGAAAGGAGGCAGCTTAGAAAAATGCCAAGTGTTGCAGTAAGCCAGTGGATTCAGAGAGATGTAGGACCCAGCAAAGGATGACCAAGAAACTGAGAAGAAAATCAGAAAGAGAAAAAGCGTGCAAATGAAAGAAAAACACAAAGACTGCTAAAAAGCGTCGATCAATGTATGAAAAAAATAAAAACAAGGTCAAATGTGGAACAGTTGGTGTGCGTTCAGGATAATTTATTGCTTAGAACAGAGAAATCGCAGGGGAAAGAAACAGTTTCTTTGTGTCTATCTTCATGGAAGAATATCCAGAAATTCTCCCAGAAATACCAAGTGACCATGAGACTTGTGTAAATAAAGTCTAAGATCATTCTTATCAATGTTGAGGTCATCTTTGAAAAGAAAGCTGGATTGAGTATTTATAAATCTGACAGACTAGATGTACTTCATTCAAAAATTTCAGAGGAAGCAGCAATAGACATGTTGATTGCATCGCGGATTTTCACTTTATTTTCCGACACATTCCCGAAAGGCATTCAGCCAAACTGGATAAGGCAAAGGTTATAAATATTATCCAACAGTTTAAGAAAGGATGGATTTGGGAATGGTGAACTACAGACCAGTTATCTTGTCATCCGCAGTCGGATGTCTGGTGGACTCGATTACAAAGAACATGCTACTAGATATTTAGAAGGTAACAACATAACTGTGGAGTGTGAGAGTGTACCGATGAAAGGAAAACCAGAAGTGGCACACATTTTTTGGAATGGTTTGAAGATGATTCTTGTGGACATAGGCAATGAAGAACCAATGGATAACGTATAGTTGGATATTCATGAGCTTTTTTAAAAGAACTCACACACTGAGCTCAGAAGAAAAGTTAAAGCGATTTAAAGCGAGAGGTATTGGGAAGAACATATGCAAATGGGGAAGTAAAAATTCATGTGAATGTAATTGGAGAATAGAGGATGTCGTGCACCAGTTGCATCGAGTGTTGGTGAGACTAAACATAGAATATTGTGTATCGTTCGGAGTCCCAATCTAAGAAAGAATATAATGACTACAGAGGAACTGCAAAAGGTATTCTCCAAATTAACCCCTAAGTTGGCAAGGTTGTCTGATGGGGTAACTCAGCCTGTAATCTCGACTTTCGAAACATGAGAGGTGATTGTAGTGAATCTTAGAAACATCGAAAGGACTAATGAACAGAGGGACATGAAGAAGTACAAGTAGGCGAGATCTGGGAGAATCCCATGATATTCTACACGGACAAGTAGAACAGAATAATCAGCAAACAGTTAGTGTCTGGTCGAAACCAAACGGGCAATCTGTTTGTCAAATTGGAGAACATTGATGGATTGTTACATGAGACCTTCACATTTATTTTACTTGGGAGAAGAAGGATGCAGGTACAGAATTCAAAAAGATGGGCTGGACAACTCTTGAACAGATTGACGTAACATACGAACAGGATTTTGAGACTTTGTTCTGTACAAATTTGGACCAATCTCCCTGTCTGAATGAGTTGTATCACAGGCGGCTGTTGGGGTCAAGGGAGGAAAGACCATGACTGAATATTTTAATTAGAATCTGACCATAAGGGAGGTGCCAGAGAACTGGAGAACTGCTAATACGATTCCACTTCACAGTAAGGGTGGAAGAGATAGACCAGGGAACTATAGACGAACGAGTATTAGATCACTGTTAAGGAAACTACTGGAGAAAATAGAGAAGGAGAAAATTGAACTCCAATCAGAGTCACAAGGTTTGATCAGGGATAATCACCTTGACTTTATCAGAAGGAAGTCACATCCAATGGGTTTGATTGAATTAGTTTAAGGAGGTCGATTGTTTAGTTTTGTGGGAAGGAATTTGACAAATTTCCAGCTGGGAAACTAAAAAATAAAGTAAAATCTCACAATATGAAGGATAACTTGACAAGTTACAAGGAAAATTGTCTTAGCGTCAGGAGGCAGAGGGTGGTGGGAGAAGGCTGTTTGTGTGACTGGAGACAAGCGTCCCCTGGTGTACCACAGGGATCAGTGTTGTGTCCCTTATTGTTTGTGTTTTTCATTAAAAAAAACTATGTGAATGTGGAGTGGGTTCGGTGGAGAGTGGGGGAGGTGTGATAAGTTAGTGTATGTTTGACATAAAGATTGGCTGGGTGGTTAGCAGTGAGGAGGAAGGCCTTAAGTTACAGGAAGATGCAGATGGAATGGTCAGATGGGCAAATCAATGGCAGATGGAATGTAACCCTGATAAATATGAGGTTATGCACTTTGGGAGATGGAACCAGGCAGGGGAGGACTCAATGAATGGCAGCACACTAGGAAGCTCAGATTGTGCTTCTCCACACATCCCTGAATGTGACTGGACAAGATAATGCTTAAAAATTTTTTGCTGGAAAAGCGCAGCAGGTCAGGCAGCCTCAGAGGAGCAGGAGAATCGACATTTCGGGCAAATTCCTGAAGAAGGGCTTATGCCCGAAACGTTGATTCTCCTGCTCCTTGGATGCTGCCTGACCTGCTGCACTTTTCCAGCAACGCATTTTTTTAAGCTCTGATCTCCACCAAGTGCAGTGTTCACTTTCTCCTGGACAGGTTAATGGACTAGTTAAGAATTGGACCTTGGGTGTAGCGTTTCCTAACCAGGGTGTAGATTATAAGAGCAATACAGGGCTTTGGTTCGGCCAAAATGAAGTATTGTATGTAGTTCTGGGAGCCACATTCCAGGAAGGATGTGATTGTACTGGAGAAGGTGCAGAGGTGATTCACCAGGATGTTCCCTGGAATGGAGCATATCAGCTATGGAGAGAGGCTGGCTGAACTCGGGTTGTTTACTTTAGAGCAGAGAAAGCTGAGGAGTCAGTGATTCAGAAGGATAAGATTATGAGGGACATGGACAGGGTGGATTGACAGCAGCTGTTCCTTTTAGTGAGAGGGTCAAGAACAAAGGAGCACACTTTTAAAGTGAAGAGTTTGAGGTTCAGAGAGGATTTAAATATTTTTTCACCTCGGAGTGTGGGGTTCTGGGATTACTTCCTGAGAGGGGAATGATCACCTCACAATCGTTAAAAAGCACATGGACGAGTAATTGGAAGTGTCATAACATTCCAGGCTGTGGGCCTGCTGGAGGAAAGTGGGACTAGTATAGATCGTGCTGTATTTCTGTTGGCACAGAGTCCATGCTCCTGTGAGTGTATGGTGTGGAAGGTCAATTATTGAGCAGTTTAAGGCAGGAATGGATGGGTTTCTGAAGAGTTATATTCATAAGGGTTATAAGAGTGAACTGTAATAGCTTGTTAAATTGTGTCAATGTGAGAAATATGAGAAAACAAGTGCAGTTTCCTTACAGTTTGAAACCAGAGAATAGAGAATGGGAAACAGGGAAATGGCAGAACTATGAAGCCACTACTTCAGTTCTGTCTTCACAAAACTTTCTAACAATACAAGGAAAACCGAGTCTGGTGGAGGAAAATGATAGAGTACATGGAACATAGAACATAGTAAGTAAATGTTTTAGCAGAAATTATTGTGGCTGAAATGAATGGCCATAGACAACACTAACGTAGATTTATGAAATGGGAATGATGTTTGAGAAACAAACTGGGAGACAAATGAAAGAGAAGCAATGGATGTAAAACATTTTGATTTTTAGAAAAATGTTGGTAAAGCTCCAAGCCCAATTTGCAAAATCAAATCTGTGTGGATTGGGGCGAATATATGGCCATGTTTCTAGAATGGGACAGCTGGCAGGAAACAGTGAATAGAAATAAACAGACTCATCAAGTAATAGCCTGACATTGTCTGTAATGTATGATTCTATGAGTATGACTATGTCCCAGACTCCCCATTACCTTCACCGTGTGTCTCCTGTCTCATCAGCAGGACGGTCACAGCAGTAGTGGCGACACAGTGGGATACAGTTGGAATGGAGTTGTTCTTAGAGTGCTCAACGGTAACTCCGTATCCCATGAAGTCTCATGGCATTAGTTTGCACATGGGAAAGGAAACCTCCTTCTGATTACCATGTACCAGCCTCTCGCAACTGATGAATCAGTACTCCTCCATGCTGACCAACTCTTGGAGGAACTACTGAGGTTAGCACGGACGCAAGATGTACTCTGGGTGGGGGAATTCAATATTCACCACCAACAGTATCTCAGCTACAGCATTTCTGATCGAGCTTGCCAGATCCCAAAGGATATAACTGCTAGACTGGTTCTGCAGCAGTTGGTGAAGGAACCAACAAGAGGAAAATACATACTTGACCACAGCCTTACTAATCTGCCAGTTGCAGGAGTATCTGTCCATGACAGTACCGGTAAGAGTGACCACCGCATAGTCATTGTGGAGACAAAGTCACACCTGCACATTGAGAATAACATCCACCATTTTGGGTGGTACTATCACAGTGCTGAATAGGGCAGAATTCGAACAGATCTAGCAGCTCAAATCTGGATGTCCATAAGGTGTTGTGGGTCATCAGTAGCAGTGGAATTATACTCCTGCACAACCTCATGGCCTGGCATATCCCCCTCGCAACAATTGCCATCAATCCAGAGGATCAACACTGTTTCAGTGGAGTGTGCAGGATGGCAGGAGCAGCATCAGGCATACCTGACAATGAGGTGTCAGCCTGGTGAAGCCACCAAATAGGACAACGCGCGTGCCAAACAGCATAAGCAGTAAGTGATAGACAGAGCTCAGTTATCCCACAAGCAACGGTTCAGATCTCAGCTCTGCAGTCTATCTACTTCTAGTCGAGAATAGTTATGGACAATTAAACAATTCACTGGAGGAAGAGATTCCACAAATAACCCCTTCCTCCATGATGGAAGAGCCCAGCACTTCAGTGTATAAGATAAGGCTGATGCATTCGCAACAACCTTCAGATAGAAGTGCTGAGTGGATGATCCATTTCAGCCTCCTCCAGTGGTCGTCAGCAATTCTGTTACCAGTCATCAACCAATTTGATTCCGTCCACGTGATAACCAGAAACGATTGGAGATACTGGATACTCTCCAAAGAGTCCATACTCTGACAACATTCTGGCAATAGTACTGAAAACTTATGCTCCATAACTTGCCACATCCCTCGCCAAACTATTTCAATACAGTTACAACAATGGCTTTTCCTCATTATGTGGAAAAATACCCCAAGTATCTCCAGTATATAAAAAGCAGAACAAATCCAATTCGGCCAAATACCACCCCATCAATCTACTCTCGATCATCAGTAAAGTGGTGGAAGGTCTCAGTGTTTTTAATCAGCACCTGCTCAGCAATACCCTGGTCAATGGCGCCCGGTTTGGGCTCCACCAGGGCCACTCAGCTCCTGACTTCATAACCATGGTTCAAACATGGAAAAAAGAGATGAATTCCAGAGGTAGGGTGAGAGTGACAGCCCTTTAAGTCAAGGCTGTCTTTGACCAAGTGTGGTATCAAGGGGCTTTAGCAACACTGGAATCAATGGGTATCAGGGGCAAAATCCCTGCTGGTTAGGATCATACCAGACTCGAAGGCCATGGTCACGGTTGATGAAGGTCAGTCAACTCAGCTCCAAGTCTGTAGGAGTCCCTCGAGCATTGACCGAAAACTTCTTCAGGGCTGCTTCATCAATGACCTTCCTTCCATTTCAAGGTCAGAAGTGGGGATGTTCGCCAATGATTGTACAATGTTCTGCAACATTTGTGGCTCCTCAGATACTGAAGCAGTCCATATTCAAACGTAACAAGATCTGGACAGTATCCAGGCTGACAAGTGGCAAGTAATATTCAGCCCACAGGAATGCCAGACCATGACCATCACCACTAAAATACAATCTAACCTGCCCCTTGGCATTCAATGGTGCTACTATCACTGAATTCCCCCAGTATTAGATAACTGGTGGGTAATCATTGCTCAGATACACACTGGTCTCGCCACATGAACACAGTAACTATAAGAGCAGGTCCAAAGCTAGGAATACTGCGGCAAGTAACTCGCATCCTGACCTCCAAAAGTCTGTCCACCTACAACGCATAAGTCAGAAGTGTAATAGGAGACTCCCAATTTGCCTGGATGAGTGCAACCCCAACAACATTCAAGAAGCTTTATACCATCCAGGACAAAGCAGCCATTTTGACTGTCCCTTCATCAACAATGCTCCACAATCAACGCTCAGCAGCAGCAGCAGCGTTTTACAATCTACATGCTGCAATGAAATGATTCACCAAAGATCCTCAGAGACCATCTTCCCAACTCACGACCATGTCTATCTAGAAGGACAAAGACTACAGATGTATGGGAATACCATTGTCTTCAGGTTCCCTCCAAGCCATTCAGCATCCTGACTTGGAAATATACCACCGCTCCTTCACAGTCATTGGGTCACAATCCTGGGATTCCCTCCCTAATGGCATTGGAGGTCAATCACAGCAGGGGGACTGTAGCGTTCAACAAGGCAGCTCACCACCACCTTCTCAAGGGCAACTAGGGACGGGCAATAAATGCTGGCCCAGCCAGTGACTCCGAGATTCACAAAATAAATAAATAGAAATTAACAGAGGACGGTTGCTGTGGTGTCGCAGGGATCGGTGCTTGGGGCCCAGCTGTTCACAATGCCCTTTAAACATTTGGTTGCTGGAATCAGATACAATATATCCCAGCCTGCTGACAGCACTAACGGATGTGGGATTGTGAGTGGGTGAGGAGGTTATAAAAAAGCACCGAGAAGACTTAGACAAGTGGAGTGAATGGGTAAATACGTGAAAAATGGAGAACAATGTGGATAGAGATGACGGTGTGCCTTTTGGTGGAAACGATAAATTGGCAGCCTACCAGTTGAAAGGGATTGGTTGAAACATGTTGATCTACAAAGGGACGTATGCTCCTTTTTGTTGTTTCCTTCTGCATAAACCTCTGAGGCCCATGCAGTGCAGTGAGTTCTGCAACCAGAAGTCAATTCTGGGCATGGCATTGGCACGCTGCCCAGTGTACACAGATCCACCAAGTGGGGAGCTGTAACATTGAAAAGGATCTGCATCTCCTTGTACACCAGTCGCTGAAAGTAATATTGCAGAAACAGAAAGCAGTGAGGAAGATAAATGGAGTGTTGACCTTCATTTCAGGGGAATGTGAGTCCAGGAGAAAAGGTGTCTTACTGCAGCTGTACAGGGCCTTGGTGAGATATCATCTTGAACCTTGTGCAGTATTGTGTGCAGTTTTGGTCTCTTTACCTAATAAAGGACAAACCTGACATTGAGGGAGAGCAGCGAAGGATGACCAGACTGATGTCTGGGATGACAGGCCTGTTGTGGGAGCAGAGTTTGGGGTGACTGGGCCAGTATTTCATGTGATTTAGGAAAATGAGTGGAGATCTCAGTGAGATATATAAAACTCTGATAGGGTGAGACAGATTGGAAGCAGGGATGATAATTCCCCTGGCTGGCACTTCTAAAACACGGGGCCACAATATTAGGTACAGGCAGTCTCTCTGCATTTAGATGATAATAAATGTCTGCTCTCACTGACTGGGGAACCTGGGGAATTCGCTCGCACCTGGAAACCGAGACACTGATTATAAATAAGGATTTAGAGACAGTAAAGGGATGGTGGAAGAGCAGGAGTACGGTATGGAAATGAAGGGACAACCATCATTATATTGAATTGGTTAGCATACTCGAAGGACCAAACGTACTACTGCACCACCTATTTTTATAGCTTCCCAAGGTTACTCACATTAACAGATATGTATATCGTGTGAGGTAAGTGCATTTAGGAGATTTTTTTCTATGAATTAGAATGGGGAGGCTAAATGTGTTTTCCATTCCCGATGTTTCTGTGCAGTCCTTGGGAAAGCTCTGTAAATGCTGTCACAAGCTCCCAGATGTTAGGAAGGAAGTCTCTGCAGGGTCGACAGGATTGTGTTCCCATTCCCTTTTCCGACACTGATGCAGAGGCCGGGTGTTCTGTCCGGTTTCATCCTTTCAGACCTCGGAGTAGTTTGATCCAAATGAGTGCCTTGATTGGGGTTCAGAGACCATTGAAATGTTTATCACATGTCAGGGTCTTTGGAGTCAGTTTTAGGGCAGCCCAGGGAATCATGGGAGATTCACTTCCTAAAAGGACATTGGAGAAGGAAATTCTGTTTACAATCGATATTGGCTTCAAGGTCACTGTTACTGACCCCAGATTTTAGATCTCGATATTTTATTAATTGTCTTTAACTTCCACCCGCTGCCAGATCATTAGCCTGGTCTGGATTAGTAATCCAGTAACATTTCCACAACAGCATCACCTTCACATCATCTTCACCTGTCAAAAACCACACTGAGCAGGTTATTTCTGTACTGCTGGACAGCTCTGTCAAAAAGAACTCCCACCAATTTGACTGTCATGATGGGACTGAGGAGGTGGTAATTGTTCAGATTGTAATTTTTCCCGTTTTAGGGGACTGGAAATAGCTGAGTAATTTTCCACATTGCCAGGGAGATGCCAGAGTTGGAGCCGGAATGAAACAGCTTCCCCAGGGACACGGCTTGTTGTGCAGCACAAGTCTTCAGTCCTATTGCAGGAATGGAATCAGGGTCCATTGTCTGTGTCGTATCTACTGTGTCCACCTGTTTCTTCCTGTCACGTGCAGCGAATCAAATTGGTTGAAGACTGGCATCTGTGATTCTGTGGGCATCATGATATGGGTGAGGTGGATCATCGACTCAACCCTTCTGACAGAAGATGGTGCAGATCAAACATCCTTCTCTTTTACACTGATGTGCAGGTCTGTTCCATTATTTAGGATGGGAATGTTTGTGGAGCCCTCTCCTCCAGTCATTTCTTTAATCGTCCATTATCATTTATGACTGAACGTGACAGGACTGCAGGGCTTCGATCCGATCTGTTGGTCAAGTACGGTAGCTTTAATGAGTTAGCATCAGGTTAAAGTTCATGTGATTCTGACTCTGATATCTTCACCCACACTCGTCACTGAGCCATAGATGGTGTTGATGGTAATGACAGACTGAGGTGTTATCCTGGCAAAAAGTTACAGTTTGTGGTTGAATGCTGTTCTGCTTCTCCTGCTGCTGTGGTCTGCAGCACGACATGAATACGCAGTTTCGAGCTGCAATATCTGCAATGCAATTCTGCTGTCTGTTCCCCAATTCTCCTTGAGACCCATTCACCCATCAGCCCTGCACTCAGTGACCTAACCTGGTTTCTGATGTGGAAATACTTCCATTTTCATAATCTCTTTCTGCTGAGGGTCTCTCCCTGGGTCTTGCTTCCAATCTGACACATTCCGCAAAAGAATTTAACTGATCTTAATGCAAATGTTTAATTCACCTGAATCTTTTTCCTTGAGAAATAGCATCTTCTGTATTTAAAGTGAATGTTTTTTCCTCTGTTTCTTTCCCTGACTATGATTAAGAGCTCTGTAGTGTCAGTGATGCCAGCGTTATGTAATTGCAAAGCCAATGAATTCTCTGGATTCCCAATCATCTTCACCACATTGTATATTTTCTCTTTTGGTTTGATGCATTATCACCTATGGCTGCCATGTTCTCCCATGAGAATGTTTCAAGCTCTTGGGGTTGCATTTCTGGTATTATCTTCCGAATTATCCCCAGAACCTCCTTCCATTGCTGCTCCATGGTCCTCCCTGTTCAGCTCCCCTTCCAATTAACTCTGGCCAGCTCCTCCTGCATGTCTCGGTAGTTACATTGCTTAATTATAACCACATTACATCTTGAAGAGAGCACTAGATATAAACTGAAAAAAAGGAGTTTTGGGAGATGGGACACGAAGAATAATTGGTGGATTTCTCAACTAGATACAAAGGGAGAACGAGAGACAGGATACAGATATGTAGATGTGGAAAATGAGAAAACTACATTATCGAAAGAAGTAGATGAACATCCCCCAATGTTTTAGCAATGCCTCTGTGCTGTGGTCCTTGGTACAGTGCATGCACAACAGAGTAATATGTTTAAATGCTGAACTGATGCCAGAATATTTATCTCCAATAATATGACAGACCCTAGCTTTGGAAAGATACCAGCAGGCCAACATATTGAAGTCCCGGTAGAAAGGGGGTTAACTGAAATAAGTTGGGACACCAGAATCAAGAATTTGGAGCACACATCCTGGTAAGAATGAGAGATTAGAGTTGGGAATTCCAGAAAAGGAGGGAACGTTGAGAGGATCAAATCAAGTTAATTTTTTTATCAATTTTATACATCATATGCATCATTTTTCGTTAACTGTGTCTCTGTTGTTCATTTACAATGTGTTGTGCACATATGAAAAATGCGACTTATCTGCACACACACATTGATTAAACAGTGTGTATAAAATCATTTTTCCACCATTGAAACTGTCCTGTTGTTGTGTTACGAGGATACATGAACACCAGCTAACCACCAAAAGACATGACGCACTATCACTATGTTCCATACATACAGACAAAGAAGGGCACCACTTTGACTGGTACAAAGCACACACACATATTAAGACACGCAAGGACCTTCTCAGAGGAATGGTATTCTAACCAGAAGCCCATCAATAAACACATTAATTTAGATCCTGTCTACATTGTCTTGTTAAAATATCCGGAAATCACATCACCCACTTTAAGAAACCAAGACCTATAAATAGAGAGGCGGGACATCCCACCAGCACTTCAGCAGATACTCTCACTGATGATGTCACCTAGTCATGGTGACGAAACTTCTGAAAACATGCCTTCAAGCTCAGTGAGCTAACTTGCAGAGATATAAATTGTTATTTGTTGTTTATTAGTGGAATTTAGGAGTTCTCTGTCGCTCACGTTTTAACAGATTATGATGTGAGGTGAGCTTTTCTAGGTGTGTGATTTTAATTAACAAAGGGGTTCGACATTGATGTCATAACAGTTTGGGGCCTTGCCGTGTGGCACTTGGACCGACTTGAACAGATTTGTGATACAACAGGTCCCAGTAAATTCCAACTCATTGGAATTAGTGTCTTTGATCATCAAATAAAACCAGTGGGAAAATTCATTTAATTTTGTTACTTGTGGTTGGTAAAATGAAATGTGAGGGAAATAGCTTTTACCATTACGAAAGAGGTTCCCAAATTTTCCAAGGAAGTTTAGAAAGACAGAAGGAGGACATTTTTTTAGAATTAGCAAATAGGTTGGAATTGTGTTTAACCAGGGAGAAAAGGGAAGCTGAAATTGTAATGGAGTTAGTTAAGCACTTTAATGCATCAGAGAAATAGGTAATTGCAGTAGAGTTATAAAAACTTAAATTGCAAATGTGGCAACTGGAGATAGAAGATAAATAAAGGAACGGAAACAGAGAGAGACGAAAGAGAAAGAGAGGAAAAAGAAAGAGAGAGGGGATTTGAAATTCAGAAGTTAGGAATTAGACAAGAAAGTTAAATTAACAGGATAGAGATGAAGGGAGAACGTAGGGATGTATACAACTAGGTTAGTAACTTGCCATATTTCGGTGAGAAAAATGTCAAAACCTTTTTTATTTCATTTGAAAAATGGCTAGGCAGATGTAGTATCCAGTGAACTTGTGGATCATGCTAGTTCAGACTAAGCTGGTGGGCACAGCTGGTGAGGTATGTGCAGCGCTGTCAGATGAGGGATCAAGAGATTATCAAGATGTCAAATTGGCTATTTTGATTGGTTATGAATTGGTACTAGAAGTATATAGACAGAAGTTCAGAAAAATAGAGACGGAACAAGGTCAGACTTATATTGAGTTTGAAAGAATTAACCACAGTCATTTTGACAGGTGGGTGCTGGCCTTAAAAATGGATAAGACCTGTGAGGCTTGAAGGGAGATTAATCTGCTGGAGAAGTTAAAAGACTCACTTCCAGAGATAGTAAGAATTCATGTGAATGAATCGAAAGTTCAAGAAGTGAGAAGTGCGGCAGAAATGGCAGGTAAATATGCACTGGGGCATGTGATGAAATTTAGCTTCTGGCAGGAATTTCATCCTGTGAGGGATAGAAATTGGGAGAAGGGACGATCACACATTACAAAGGGAACAGTAGCTCACAATAGTTTACTACAGGTGAAGTAAGAAGCCCAAGGGGGTTGAAAGGTGGTGAAAGGCCTCAGGTGCTCTCACGATCAGGGAGTGGAAAACATAAAATTACAATGCTGGTGGTTTAAGAAGGGCACAGGGAAAAAGTTGTTTTCACTGCAGTAAGCTGGGACACACCGTGCTGGGCGTTAAAGGAAGACACTTTGGGGAAAGATGTTGTAGAAGAGGCTAAGCCCAGTGGCATTAGTGAAACTGGTAAAGGAGACCCCAAGTGGAGCCGAGGAGCTGCAGGAAATTGCACAGCCTAGGCAAGGGCTGGGTATGGAGGCTGTGCCTGATCTCTCTAAAGAATTCACCTCTGTGGATAAAGTTTACTCAGAAAGAACAGGGGGAGAAGAACAAGAAGTTATAATTTTGTGAGATACGGGATCTGCTCAGTCTCTAATAGTTGAGAAGTGAGACACCGGAAAAGAACAACAGATCAGGCAGCATCCAGACAGCAGGACAGTCGAATATCAGGCAGAAAACCCAACATCAGGAACATGGCGGGGGGACAAGGGGGCTGAAAGATAAATACGAGGGTAGTAGCTGAGCTGGTGGAAGGGTCACTGGGAAGGCAATAAGAAGATATAGGTGGGATTGATAGTGATATGTCGGAGGGTAGGGTGGAGTCGATAGGTGGAAAGGAAGATGGCTAGTTAGGGCAGTCCAAGAGGGCAATGCTAGATTGAACGGTTGGATCTGGGAGAGGTTGGTGGAGGGGAGATTTGGAATTTGGTGAAGTCAGCGTTGATGCTATACGGTTTGAGGGTTCCAGCTGTCCGACCACCGATAGGAGTCCTATCACCCTCTTGTCCGACCTGTCACCATCACACCCCACTTGCATCTACCTATCGCCTTCCAAGCTCCACCCCCACCCTCCCATTTATTTTTCAACCTCCTTCCCCCTCCCTTACCTCCCACTTTCCTGATGAAGCATTTATGCCTGAAACGTCAACGTCCTGCCCCTCGGATGCTGCCGACGTGCTGTGCTTTTCCAGCCCCACATTTTTCAACTCTCATCTCCAGCATCTGCAGCCCTCACTTTCTTTCACCCTCTAATAGTAAAAGATGAAAGTCTTTTTCACTCTTTCTGGCGTGTTAATCAAGACCGTGTTAACATGTGGAATGAGAACAGAAATTAAGCATTCCCTTGTGTAACATCGGGATGGAATGCCAAACAAGATTAGGGAAGTAACAGTGACAGTGAGTAACAGAGTGTCAGATCCAGGAATATAGTTTGTTCTTGGGAACGATTTAGCAGGAGGTGAGGTGGGAGAGGCACCCCTTGTGGTGGAGAAACCAAAGGAAGACGAGGGAATTGGTGAGTTAAAAGAAAAATTTCCAGACTGTGTAGTAACAAGATCCCACTGTCATAAGTTACAGCAGGAAGGAAAAACGAACGAAAAAGACAAATGGGGTGATGCTCAGTGAACTGACCCCCTGTTTGATGTAACGGTGCAGGATAAACCTAAACAGGCAGAGGGTCAGGCAGGGAGATTTAGTCCAGAAAGGCTAATGGACTTACAGCAGATATATACACACACATTCACACACACATACACATGCACACACACCGAAAAGGAATCAGAATATATTGTTGAACGTTATTAACTTAAAGAAAGAATCATAAAATTAAAATGGAGACCCCGATAGGTTACTGCAGAAAGGAAATGGTCCGAAGTGCACCAGATTGTGTTAGCAGTAACGTACAGTGTTACGGGTAGCTCATAAACTAACTGCAGGCGGTCACTTAGGTGTACAGAAGACTCAAGATAAGGTGCAGAAGCATTTCCACTGGCCTGGAATGCACGAGGACGCTGTTAATTTTTGTTGTGCGTGACATACTTCCCAAATGGTAGGTAAGTAACAGGCAGTAATAAAACCAGCACCTTTCTTGCCAATTCCTGCATTTGAAGAACCTTGCACGTGGGTTATGATTAATTGTGTCGCTCCCCTTTCTAAAGTAAAAGTGGAAACCAATATTTGCTGACCATAATGGATGTGTCGACCAGATTTCCAGAGGCAATTCAATGATTGGAGTATCCAGGCAAAAAGGGAGGTGGAGGAGTTGGTAGCTTTCTTTACTCACTGTGGACTGCCCACAGAGATTCAGTCAGACCAAGGGTCTCATTTTACCATTCAGCTGTTTCAGGAAGTCATGGATGGCTTAGGCATACAGTACTTCAAATCAAGGGCATCCCATCCTGAATCCCAGGGAGCCTTGGAAAGTTAGCATCAGACGCTGAAGACCATATTAACGGCGTACTGTCATGGTTGGCCAAACGATTGGGATAAAGGTGCCCCATTAAATTGCTTGCCATTAGCGATGCCCCAAATAAATCTACTCACTTTACTTCCTTTGAGATAATATTCGTACATGAAGTGAGAGGTCCTTTGAAATTAATTAAATATAAATTGACAGGACCGAAGTCGGAAATCTCACACCTGGGTTATGTGTACGAGGTAAAGGAGAGAGTAAATGGAGTCGGTGAGTTTGCTAAACAGTATATGAAGAGCACAGAATAGGTGGCAGGTGGCAGATAAAAACACTGAAAAATTGAAGATTTCCCGTGGGGATGACGTATTAGTATTGCCACCAATGGTAAGAAATCTCTTTAAATCCAGGTTTAGTGGCCCGTTTCAAATTTTAAAAAACGTGGAGTCAGTTAAACTATCTAGTAAAGATACCAGAGATGACAAAAAACTTTATCGAGTATTTCATATGGATGAATAATGCACCAGCCACATTTAAGACCCAGAAACAGAGTTGTGGCCAGATGAACAAATTGTGCAGCTTATCTGTATGATGTAGTGATCTTTACCAAGTGATTGAAAGCTCACATTTTACAGTTGACAGAGCATGTTGAACGATTACAAGAAGCAAACTTGGTAATAAACTTAAAGAAAACAGAATTCACGAAAGCAGAGATGGATGATCTTGGGACATTACATTGGACATGGAAGGTTGACCCCATGGAACACAAAGACGAAGGGATTTGAGGAATTTCCACGACCATCCTCGAAGAAAGAGGTGCTTCGATTTTTGGAACTGAGTGGATTCTATCGGAAGTTTGTTCCAAATGTCAGCAGCGTATGGGCACCACTGATGGATTTATTAAAGAGGAACACAGAGTTGTGGTGGACAGAACAATGCCAGGAGGCATTTGAGAATTTTAAAGCAGGATTAATCACCACACCAGTTTTAGAAACACCAAATATTCTGAAACACTTTGAAAATTGTTTTTGATGCTTGGGATATAGGGGTCAGAGATGTTTTGATACAGAATTCGGATGATGCAATTGAATGGCTAATTGGCTACTTGTTGAAAAACTCAATATCCACCAGAAAAAAAATACAAAATCTCCATTATTGAACAAGAATGATTAAGTTTCACACTGGCCTGACAATATTTTAATGTGTATATGACAAACAAATTGTCGGAGATGGTTGTGGACAACGACAAATCTCTCGCATTTTTTGGAATATTTAAAGACCAGAATATGAGACTATTTAATTGGAGTCTTACCTTACCGACTTTAAACTCACAAAATGTACATGCTGCGGCTCCTACAATGTGATAGCAGATGGGTTTTCGCGGATTTAAAGGAAAGCAGTGGAGATAAGATTTGACTTATTCCAGTGTTGTATTGGTGTGCAGAATTAATATGAATGATATAACTGAGATTAATACTTTTGTATTTCATATAGTTGGGATTAAGAATTAGAGGAAAAGAAATGATGCCATCTTTTCATTCTGCTGGTTCATTTTATTTTCTGAAGTGGGAAGATTTTATGAAGCCAAAAACATGTATGGGCACTTTAAGACACATCGGGTTTTGTTGATTAGAAATTAAAGCCACAGATGCCAGCAAAAGGTCACACTGTTCCACATGTCACCATTAGCTGAGAAATGGATACCTGAGTTTTGGTTGTTGTTTTGACAGCCATTCAAATCCAACCAAAGAGTTTAAATAACGCTCAGGATACCAAAACCAACAGAATTTGAATATTATTGTTTGGACACCTGGACAGCAATCAGATTATGTGAATTATTATATCATGGGGAATATATAAAACCAGCATCTTGAAAATAGAGGGAGAGCCACTGCCATCCAACAGCAGAGTAACTGCTGTAGAGCAGGAGTGCTAACTGGCCATCTCAAACACTCTCTATCAAAGACATATGTTCATGTAAACCTACTTGCAATTTTAAAAAAAATGACCCAGGGAGATCAGCAGCTGAAAGAGTCAACACAGTGGGGAAGATAGAGACTGTATGGTCTTGAGATTTTAATGTTTCATATGTGGGTTGTTGGAACAGCATATTTTTACAGAGTTGGAGTCAGATAGTAAGTAGCTAAGAATAGAGGGGCTTGTATTTGTGAATAGTTGTTGTTTAGTGTTCACTATAAAAGTTAAGAAACTAACTTGATAATTTTTGTTTAAATAGTGGAATGTAGGAGATCTGTATTGCTCATATTTTAACAGATTACAATGTGAGGCGAGTTTTTCTGGGTGTTTGGGTTTAATTAACAGAGAGGTTCGACTCCACCTTGTAAATGTCCATCCACGCTCACCCCATTTCCCTGCAGTTGGGCCATATCCTTCCAGTCCTTTCCTATCCACATATTTATCCAAATGTTTTTGAAATGTTGTTAATGTACCCCCTTCAACCACATCTGCTGGCAACTCATCCACGTACCAGCCCTCTGTGTAAAGAAGTGGCCCCTCAGGTTCCCTTTTATTCCTTCCCCTTTAACCTTAAACTGATCCCCTCAAATCCTCGATTCTCTACACCTTGGAAAAAGACTGAGAGCATTAACCCTATCCATACCCCTCGTGATTTTATACAGCTCTATAAGGACTCCCTCAGTCTCTTACACGCTAAAGAAAAGGTCCTAGCTTGTCCAATCTCTCCCTGTAACTCAAACCATTGGATCCTGGCAACGTCTTTGCAAATTTCTTCGGCACCCTTTCTAATTTAATAACATCCTCCCCATGACAAGGTGACAAAATGGAACACAATACTCCAAGTGCGGCCTTAGCAAAGTCCTGTGTAACTGCAACATAAGGTCCCAACTTCTATACTCAATATCCTGCCTGATGAAGGCCAATGTGCCAAAAGCCTTCTTCACTTCCCTGTATTCCGGTGACTCCACTCTCAGAGAACTGTGCATCTGAACACCAAGGTCCATCTGCCCACTGCACCCCTCAGGACCCTCCCATTCACCAGGAAACTCCTACATTGATATGAGTTTCCAAAATGCAAGACCTCACGCTTCTATATTAAATTCCATTTACCATTTCTCGGCCCATCTCCCACCTGATTAAGGTCCTGCTGCAATTTCTGATAAACATCCTCACTGATCATGCTCCCAATTACATTAGTGTCATCTGCAATCTTACTAATCATACCTTGTACATTCTCAACCAAATCATAGATAACAGACAGCAATGGACCCAGTCTCCAATCTGACAAACATCCTTCCACACAACCCTCTGCTTCCTACCATCAAGCCAACTGTGTATCCAATTGCCCAGGTCCCCCCGCATTCTACGAGATGTAACCTTCCTGAGCAGCCTGCCAAGTGGAACCTTATCAAAGGCCTTGCTGAACTCCATAGAGACTACGTCTATCACTCTGCCCTCATCAAACGTCCTGGTAACCTCATCAAAGGACTCTAAGAAATTTTGGAAGCATGATCTCCCACTCACAAGTCTATGCTGACTGCTCCAAATCAAACCCGGTGAAAGTAATGGGTGCAGACAATAGTATGCTGTCCTTCATTGTAAGATGATTCGAGTACACAAGTAAAGCCATCTTCCGGCTGTTGTAGAGTCTTGCTGAGAGAGCATTTGGTGCACTCTGTACAGGTTTGATGTTCTTTGTAAGGAATGATTCCCTTACCACAGACACTGGTGATGGTAACATGAGGATAGAGTGAATAAGCTGAGTGTTTAATCTGTAGAGCTGTGAGAGATGAAGAAATGGTGATGCTGAAACACGAGGAGTGACAGCGAACTCTTATTTCCAAAACAGACAGTGACAGGGAGAGAAATTCTATACTTTACCCAGGAATGATTGGTTTGATTGATTGCCACGTGTATCTCAGTACAGGGAAACACTTTGTTTATGAGCAGTGGAGACAGATCAAAGTAAGCATGGCCAGACAGATCATAGGGTGGAAATAGACTTGGACAGAGTAAGACATACAGGTTACACTGAACAGGACATGCACTAGACAAGGTCAACATGAACAAGACCAGCATTATTTGAACTTAGAGAGTCCATTTATCAGTCTAACGTGACTATCCTAATAGTTTATATGCCTAAAATAACGCTCCCCACGTTATTGTGCAGTTGGCGTGTGAACCCTGCACTGAACGTCAGGTTGCTCACAATCCCCAACAGCAGCCACAATACCTTCCGTCTGAAGCAGGTACCAATTCCCACCAGCTTCCACCCTACATAGAGAACACCAGGCTGTCTTCTTGGAGGTGGAAGATGCCTTCTTGAGACTTCACACAAGACATATCGCTTCCCTGCTCACCACTAGAAAACCACGTTAAAGTCCCACATGTGTATCATAAACAACAGAGCCAAGAGGAACAACGTGGAGCAATCTGTCTGTGCAGCCTCTGCTCCACTTGTTTATCATGTTAGAGCATCAATTAGGAGACAGTGAGGACTGCCAATGCTGGAGATCAGAGTAGAGCATTAATTGCTGGAAAAGCACAGTGGGTCAGGCAGCATCCGAGGACCAGGAGAATCAACGTTTTGGGCATAAGACATTCATCACGAATCAGCAACAATTACCTCATTCTGCCCCCGTATAAGTGCATTGAGGTGGGAATGGCCTCCTGCTGTTCCTGTGTAAGTGACTCAAGGGAGTGCTTGGCTTCAACCTCGTCCGATTGGAAAGGGCCAAGGGCCTGACTGGTTAACCCTGGTTCCTGTTTGACAGCTCATTGTACTGACTAGTGTGACAATGCTGCAGCTTTAAGAGGTTAATTTGTCCCGGAATATTTTAAGAGAGATTGAACGATTGTTACCAAGCTGGCTAGTTAAGACCACTTGAGTAAACAGCTAGGGAGGCCTTGTGTTTATTTTAATGCAGCCTGAATGGGTGTGACCAGTTCTCACAGATTAGGAACACTGGGTTTTGGTTTCCCAATGACATCAGAAATTATTGGGGTCTCCACAGAGTTGGAAGATTCAGTGAATTTTTCCTGGTTGCAACCCTCTCTGAAATTTCTCTTGGTGCTGTTTTTAATTCCTGGATTGGAGAAATGTTTGTGACAATCTGTGTCTGAATATTTCTTTTGCCAAGGGCTGTGTTTATGGGAGTATCCTATATTGGAACAGTTCATTAGTAATAGTTCCTAGATCTATTGTTCTGTTAACTTGTCCAATAGAATTGCGTTATTCTAAATTCCTCTTTCTTTGGTTTCTTTGGCTGATGGAATTTAACGTGAGCAAGTGCGAGGTCTTGCACTTTGGCAAAAAGAATATAGGAATGGACTACTTTCTAAATGGTGAGAAACTTAATAAAGCCAAAGCACAAAGGGATCTGGGAGTGCTAGTCGAGGATTCTCTAAAGGTAAACATGCAGGTTGAGTCTGTGATTAAGAAAGCAAATGCAATGTTGTCTCTTATCTCTAGAGGGTTGGAATATAAAAGCAGAGATGTACTACTAAGATTTTATAAAGCTCTGGTTAGGCCCCATTTGGAGTACTGTGTCCAGTTTTGGTCCCCACACCTCAGGAAGGACATACTGGCACTGGAACGTGTCCAGCGGAGATTCACACGGATGATCCCTGGAATGACAGGTCTAGCATATGAGGAACGGCTGAGGATACTGGGATTGTATTCGTTGGAGTTTAGAAGATTAAGGGGAGATCTAATAGAGACGTACAAAATAATACATGGCTTTGAAAAGGTGGATGCTAGAAAATTGTTTCTGTTAGGCGAGGAAACTAGGACCCGTGGACACAGCCTTAGAATTAGAGGGGGTCATTTCAGAACGGAAATGCGGAGACATTTCTTCAGCCAGAGAGTGGTGGGCCTGTGGAATTCATTGCCACGGAGTGCAGTGGAAGCCGGGACGCTAAATGTCTTCAAGGCCGAGATTGATAGGTTCTTGTTGTCTAGAGGAATTAAGGGCTACGGGGAGAACGCTGGCAAGTGGAGCTGAAATGCGCATCAGCCATGATTGAATGGCGGAGTGGACTCGATGGGCCGAATGGCCTTACTTCCACTCCTATGTCTTATGGTCTTATGGTTTCATTTTCTCTTTCGTGTTTAAGGAGATAGTGTTTTTCTTCACACCGAGTAGTTTGACCAGTCACATTGCATCTGGAACAGACACTTTACATTTCCTTTAAAATACGAAAACATTAGAATCTACGCTACAGCCTTCAAATATTTTTGAGGGGCTCTGATGTGGTCCATCACACTAGAATCCTTCCCTTCCTGAGTAATAGGCTGGAGGCACTGAATGGGCTGTCCCTGTTCTTCTTCAATAGTGTCAATGGGCTGAATGGCTTCCTCATATTCCTGTGAATCCAGCGCGAGGTGCTGAATGAATTCTTATTTTACTGTGGCAATATGCAGTGTCAGGAAGTGCTGTTACATGAATGTTATGGACACTTTAACAGCACAAGGCTCAATGGAGTCTGGATCCTGCTACACACGGACAAAGACCAGTTCAGGAGCTGACGGAGGACAAAATGTTCTGAACATTGTGGAATCTTCAGCGATCATCCCCACTTCTGATCTTATGGTGTGGAGTGTGGGGGCGGGGAGACATTGATGAAGCAGCTGAAGATGTTTGTGAAGGGGAAGCTACCCTGAGGATCTCCCACAGAGGTGACCCAGGACTGAGATGATGACCATCTTCCTTTGTGCCATGTTTGACCCCAAACACTGGAGAGGTTACTCTGATTCCCACTAAGTCCAGTTTTGTTAAGCTCCTTTATGTCAACAGAAGTTAACCACTGTCTTGATATCGGGGCCAGTCATTTTTACCTGAACCCTTGTCTCAACATCTTTTGTTCACATCAATAGGCCATGTTATAGGAGCAGCAAGTGTTTTCTTCAAACAGGTGGGATTGAATGTCAGGATTTCTCTTCTCAAGGGTGTTCGAGGAGCTAGATGACTGAACGTATTTGAAGAGGAGGTAGATGGAAATTGACCTATCAGAGAGTTGAGGGCTATGAAGAATTGGATATGAAAGAGGATTTGAGACGAAGAGCAGATCAGTCATGATCTTAGTGAAGGGCAAGGCAGGCTTGTGGAGTGAACAACATGCCCCTGTTTCTGATGTTCTCCCATTCTGTTATTGGAAAGTTAGTGGGTGTTATTTTCATGAATGTTCTCTTATTGAATGTTGCAGAAAGGGAGACCAGAGGATTTTGTGAGCCATCCCTGAGTGACGTATGGGGGCTGTATTCACACTGAATCTGGGCGTACAACATGACCAACAAATGAAGCACAAGTTGCAGAGAGGGGAAGCTCTGTGAAGAGAGATGAGGGGCCTCTTTCATAACCAGCCTGGGTTTTCCAATTACATTCCCAATTCACTTCAAACCGCGTGGGACAGTACTGAGGGGCTGAATGGTCTCCTGTGTTTCTGTGCAACAGGTCACAGGAGTAAGTAGCCTCCAACTGCACCTGTCTAGAGGTTTGAGGGGCTGAATGAAACACAGGAACATGGGACTGAGGAGCAGGAGTGGGTCATTAGATACTTTGAGCCTTCTCCACCAGGCACTAAAATTGTAGCTGATCAGGTTGTGGTCTCAGCTCCAAATTCCTGTCTGCGTCCAATTGTGCATGACTCACTTCTTTGTCAAATAGTTAACTAACGCAGCTTTCAATCAATGTGAACATAGAGATACGACAACCTCCCACTGAAGAGAATTCCGACTTGAAAGGTCCTTTCAGAATTATTCATCATCCCTCTTATAGAATCAGAGAGTCATGCAGAATGGAAACAGACCCATTAGTCCAACCTGTTCTCTCCGATCAGATATCAAATCTGATTTAGTCCCATTTGCCAGCATTTGGTCAATATTCCTTCTGTGATTGTACCCGCCTTGACCACTTCCTCTGACTGCACTTTCTGTCCACACACCACTCTCTGTGTGAAATATTTACCTTCACGTCCCTTCTAAATCATTCGCCCTCTTCCCTTCAACCTATGCTGTCTTGTTCTGGACTCCCCTATCCTTGGGAGTAGAACATGGCTGTTCAGAATATCCATGCCCCTGATGATTTTATAAACCTCTATCATGTTGCCTCTCAATCTCTGACACTCCACGGGGAAGCACCTCAACGTAATCAGCCTCTCCCAATAGCTCAAACCTCCAGTCCTGGAACATACGGGTAAGTCATTTCTGCAGAAATCCGAGTTGTACGCAGTATTCTTAAAGCGGCCTCACCAACATCCTGTATAGATGCAACATGCCACCACAATTCCTATAGTGAATACTCTGACTGATTAAGGCAAATGTGCCAAATGTGTTCAGCACCACTCTGTCTACCTGCGACTCACTGCTACATGTAATCATGTATGTTAACATCAGAAAGTTAACATGATGGTAGTGCCAGCAGGTAGGAGGACCAGTGATACATTAATCATTATTGAGATTAAATTGTGTTGGAAACATGAGCTTAACATGTCAGGAAGTGAAATCAAATCAATGGGTTCAGGGTGATTAATATACAAAATAACAGATAGCCCGGAGTGAGTTACAGATTGGAATCGAATCGAGGGGTTCGGGTGGTTAATATACAGAATACCAGATACCCCGGAGTGAGTTACAATCTGGAATCTAATCAAGGGGTTCAGGGTGGTTTATATACGAATAACAGATACCCCGGATTGAGTTACAATCTGGAATCTATTCAAGGGGTTCAGGGTGGTTTATATACGAATAACAGATACCCCGGATTGAGTTACAATCTGGAATCTAATCAAGGGGTTCAGGGTGGTTTATATACGAATAACAGATACCCCGGATTGAGTTACAATCTGGAATCTAATCAAGGGGTTCAGGGTGGTTTATATACGAATAACAGATACCCCGGATTGAGTTACAATCTGGAATCTAATCGAGGGATTCAGGGTGGTTTATATAGAGAATAACAGGTAGCCCGCAGTGAGTTACAGCCTGGAATCTAATTGCAGGGTTCAGGGTGGTTTATATACAGAATAACAGATAGCCCAGAGTGAGTTACAGCCTGGAATCCAATTGAGGGGTTCAGGGTTGTTTATAAACAGAATAACAGGTAGCCTGGAATGTGTTTCAGGTTGGAACCTAATCGAGTGGTTTAGGATGGTTTATGTACAGAATAACAGATGCCATGGAGTCAGTTACAGTCTGGAATCTAATCGAGGAGTTCAGGGTGGTTTATATACGGAATAACAGATAGCCTGGAGTGTGTTCCAGATTGGAAACTAATCGAGGGATTTAGGATGGTTTATGTACAGAATAACAGATACCCTGGATTTAGTTACAGCCTGGAATCTAATCGAGGAGTTCAGGGAGTTTTAGATACAGAATAACAGATAGCCCGGAGTGAGTTACAGCCTGGAATCTAATCGAGGGATATGTTAACCTTTTTATGTGAAATAACTTGTAACTGGGAGTGAGTCACAAAGTGTACTATTGGCCAAGTGGTTTCAAATCTTGACTCAAATAAACATAATGCAGTCACAAACTACACAACTTTACTGACTCCCAATTTTCCTTGTTTGAGGACTATCCTCCTCTGTTTTCCCCTTTCACTGAAAGTATTAATATACCTTTTATACTGCACTGACATTCTGGTTATAGTGCTACCTATCACTCACTGTCTCATTGATATTCAATCCCGTTGAAAGATACTTAAACCAACAGAGACACAAAGTTCCAGAAACGCTTTGTTCAATTGAAGGTGCATTATTTTCTTTTATTTGTAGATAACACAAATTTGAACCCACAGAAGTTCAGTGTGGAATTTGAGAAACCCTTCAATTTGGGATGAGGCCTAGCCAGGCAGGATTCTGATCCAACGCTGCAAATCTACAATTCAGTGGCTGAGCTCTATCAGGTTTTGTATAGTATGTCTCTCTCATATATTAGGAGCTTGGAAAGTAAGGCAGACTTTACTGGAATGTCACATTGTCTCTCCGCATTCACTGTAAACAGGTTCTGGGATTTGCATTTTAATCACCTTCAAAGAGCTGTCTCCATTTCCTATCTCTGCTAGCATCAATGAATGGAAATGGCTTTTGACACATTGCCCCCTCTCCCTTGCTGAAAGTATTCCTGACACAAATCGGTCAGGCAAACATTTTAGATTTGTCCACAGCCACCATTTTATATCAGTAAAACTGCACGACTACTGTGTACAGTTCTGATCTCCAAATTTGAGGAAAGACTTTCTGGCTATTGAGGGGTTCACGAGGTGAATTCCTGGGATGGTGGGATTACCTTATACTGAAAGACTGCAGCGACTGGGCTTGTATACCCTTGAGTTTAGAAGACTGAGAGGGGATCGGATTGAGACGTATAAGATTATGAAAGGATTGGACACTCTTGCAGCAGGAAACATGTTTCCGCTGATGGGTGAGTGCCGAACCAGAGGACACAGCTTAAAAATACGGGGTAGACCATTTAGGACAGAGATGAGGAGAAACTTCTTCACCCAGAGAGTGGTGGCTATGCGGAATGCTCTGCCTCAGAGGGCAGTGGAAGCCCAGTCTTTGGATTCATTTAAGAAAGAGTTGGATAGAGCTCTCAAAGATAGTGGAATCAAGTGTTATGGAGATAAGGTAGGAACAGGATACTGATTAGGAATGATCAGCCATGATCATATTGAATAGCGGTGCAGACTCTAAGGGCTGAATGGCCTACTCTTGCACCTATTGTCTTTGTCTATTGTCTATTGAGTGTGTATAAATTAGACTGGCAACATCAATGCAGTTTGAAAATATATAAAACATTGAACACGCACACAGAATCACACACAAACAGACATACACAGACACACAGAATCACACACACAGAGATACAGACACCTTCCAGGAGCTTTCTCCATTTCCTATCTTGCAAGAGAATTCATGTTATGAATGTGCATTCATGCAGGACAGTAAACAGCTTTTGAGACTTTCCCCATTGTGACAGAAATTCAGCCCCAATCTGAAACTTGGAGATATGTAACAGGACAGAAATGAACCAGCAGCTTTCTGTGTTCCTGCTCCCAATGTAACATTTGACCATTTAGTTTATCTTGTCTTCGGCCTAACATCCAACAAGGATCACTTCACAGATCCAATAACAGATCCTCAGGAGTGAGTTCCAGACTGGAAACTAATTGAGGGGTTTCGGGTTTACATACAGCAGAAGAGATACCCAGGAGTGAGTTACAGACTGGGATCTAATCGAGGGGTTCAAGGTGGTTTACATACAGAACAACGGATAACAAGGAATGAGTCACAAAATCACGGAGTCATACAGTCATAGAGATGTACAGCATGGAAACAGACCCTTTGGTCCAACCCGACCATGCCGACCAGATATCCTAAACTACTCTAGTCTCTTTTCCAAGCACTTGGCCCATCTCCCTCCAAACCTTCCCATTCATATACCCATCGAACTGCATTTTAAATGTTGCAATTATACCAGCCCCCACCACTCCCTCTGACAGTTCATTCCATTCATGTACCACCCTCTGAGTGAACAAGTTGCCCCTTAGGTCTCTTTCATATTACCTCTCACACTAAACCTATGCCCTTTAGTTCTTTACTCCGCACCCCAAGGAAAAGACTTTGTCTATTTATCCTATCCATGCCCGTCATGATTTTATAAACCTTGATAAGGTCACCCCTCAGCCTCTGACACTCCAGGGACAACAGCCCCAGCCTATTAAGTCTCTCCCTGTGGCTCAAATCCTCTAACCCTGTCATCCTGCTTGTAAATCTTTTCTGAACTCTTCCAAGTTTCACAACATCCTTCCGATAGGAAGGAGACCTGAATTGAATGCCATATTCCAACAGTGGCCTAAACCATGTCCAGTCCAGACACAACATGACCTCTCAATGCCTATACTCAAAACACTGACCAATAAAGGAAAGCAAACCAAACGCTGCCTTCATTATCTTATCCGCCTGCCACTCTACTCTCACGGAGCTACGAACCTGCACTTCAAAGTCTCTTTGTTCAGCAACTCTCCCTCGCACTTGACCATTAAGATATAAGTCCTGCTCAAATTTGCTTTCACAAAATGCAGCGCCTCGTGTTTATCGAAGTGGAATAGAATTGAAGGTTTTGGGATTTTTTTGAAACATGCCAGTCACACATACATGGAAGTGAGTTACACGTTGGAATCTAATCGAGAGGGTTCCGGGTGATTCATATAATCCCGACAGTGGGGAAACAAGCCCTTCAGCCCAACAAGACCACACTGACCCACAGAAGAATAACCCATCCAGATCCATTTCCCCACATTTACCCCTGACTAATGCACCTCACGTACATATCCTTGAACACTGTGGACAATTTTAACAGGGTTTGGATTGGATGGTTAATATACAGAATAACAGATACCCAGGAGTGTGATACAGACGGGAATCTGATCAAACGATTGAAGTGGCTAATGTACAGAGTCCCTTAAAATTGGAAGTCAGTTACAGATTGGAATTTTATCAAGGGGATTCGGGACGATTATATGTACAATAACAGATACTCCAGAGTGACTTACAAACTGGAATCTAATCGAGGGTTTCAGGGTGGTTTATATGCAGAATAACAGGTCGCCCGGAGTGAGTTATAGAGTCATAGAATCATCGAGATGTACAGCATGGAAACAAACCCTTAGGTCCAACCTGTCCATGCCGACCAGATATCCCAACCCAATCTAGTTCCACCTGGCAGCACCTGGCCCATGTCCCTCCAAACCCTTCTTATTCATATACTCATCCAAATTCGTCTTAAATGTTGCAATTGTACCAGCCTCCACCACTTCCTCTAGCAGCTCACTCCATACACGTACCACCTTCTGCGTGAAAAAGTTGTCCCTTAGTTCTCTTTCATATCTTTCCCCTGTCAAACCAAACCTATTCACTGTGGTTCTGGACTCCCTTACCCCAGGGTAAACCTCGATAAGTTCACCCCTCAGCCTCCGACTCTCCAGAGAAAACAGCCCCAGACTGTTCAGCCTCTCCCTGTAGCTCCAATCCTTCAACCCTGGCAACATCCTTGTAAATCTTTTCTGAATGCTTTCAAGTTTCACAACATCTTTCCGACAGGAAGGAGAACAGAATTGCACGCAATACTCCAAGAGTGACCGAACCAATGTCCTGTATAGCCGCAACATGTCCTCCTAACTCCTGTAATCGGTACTCTGACCAATAAAGGAAATCATACAAAACGCCTTCTTCACTATCCTATCTACCTGCGACTCCACTTTCAAGGAGCTGTGAACCTGCACTCCAAGGTCTCTTTGTTCAGCAACACACCCTAGGACCTCACCATTAAATGTAGAAGTCCTGCTAAGATTTGCTTTCCCAAAATGCAGCACCTCGCATTTATCTGAATTAAACTCCATCTGTCACTTCTCAGCCCATTGGCCCATCTGGTCCAGATCCTGTTATAATCTGAGGAAACCCTCTTCCATGTCCACTACACCTGCAATTTTGGTGTCATCTGCAAACTTATGAACTGTACCTCTTATGCTCGCATCCAAATCATTTATATAAATGACAAAAAGTAGAGGGCCCAACACTGATCCTTGTGGCATTTCACTGGTCACAGGTCTCCAGTCTGAAAAACAACCGTCCACCACCACCTTCTGTCTTCTACCTTTGAGCCAGTTCTGTATCTAAATGGCGACTTCGCCCTGTATTCCATGACATCTAACCTTGCTAATCAGTCTGCCATGGGGAACCTTGTCGAATGCCTTACTGAAGTTCATATGGATCACATCTACTGCTACTGCTTTGCCCTTATCAATCTTCTTTTTTACTTCTTCAAAAAACTCAATCAAGTTTGTGAGACATGATTTCCCACGCACAAAGCCATGTTAACTATCCCGCATCAGTCCTTGCCTTTCCAAATTCATGTACATCCTGTCCCTCAGGATTCCCTCCAACAACTTTCCCACTGCCGAGGTCAGGCTCACTGGTCTACAGTTCCCTGGCTTGTCTTTACCGCCCTTCTTAAATATTGGCACCATGTTTGCCAACCTCTAGTCTTCCAGCATCTCACCTGTGACTATTGATGATACAAATATCTCAGCAAGAGGCCCAGCAATCACTTCTCTAGCTTCCCACAGAGTTCTCAGGTACACCTCATCAGGACCTGGGGATTTATCCACCTTTTACCATTTCAAGACCTCCGGCACTTCTTCCTCTGTATATCTGCAACATTTTGCAAGATGTGAACATCGATTTCCCTGCAGCCTATATCTTCCATATCCTTTTCCACAGTAAATACTGATGCAAAATATTCATTTACTATCTCCCCCATTTTCTGTGGCTCCACACAAAGGACGCCTTACTGATCTTAGAGGGGCCCTATTCTCTCCCTAGTTACCCTTTGGCCTTAATATATTTGTAAAAACACTTTGGAATCACCTTAATTCTATTTTCCAAAGCTATCTCATGTCTGCGTTTTGCCCTCCTGATTTCCCTCTTAAGTATACTCCTACTTCCTTTCTACTCTTCTAAGGATTCACTCGATCTATACCTGACATATGCTTCCTTCTTTTTCTGAACGAAACCCTCAATTTCATTAGTCAGCCAGCATTCCCTATAACTACCAGCCTTCCCTTTCAACCCTGACAGGAAGTTACAGCCTGGAATCGAATCGACGTGTTCAGGGTGGTTTATATCCATAATAACAGATATTCTGGGGTGTGTTACAGACCGGAATCTAATTGAGGGGTTCAGGGTGGTTTATATGCAGATTAACAGATACCTCGGACTCAATTACAGCCTGGAATGTAATTGAGGGGTTCAGGGTTGTTTATATACAGATTAACGGATATCTCGGAGTGAGTTACAGCCTGGAATCTAATCGAGGGGTTCAAGGAGGTTAGTATACAGAATAACAGATAGCCCGGGATGTGTTACTGCCTGGAATGTAATCAATGTCTGTTCACTTTAAGATAGGACGGGTTTTGATGAATCGAAAGTACATCCACAGATGCCAGCTAAAGGTCAGACTGTTCCAAATGTAACAATTAGCTGGGAAATGGAAGCATGAGTTTTGGTTGCTGTTTTGACAGCAATTCAAATGCAATCAAAGACTTTAAATAATGCTCAGAATATCCGAAGCCAATGGAATTTGAATATTATTATTCGTACACCTGGAAATCAATCAAAATATGATTATTATTGTATCATGGGAAGTAAATAAATCCAGCATTTTGAAAATAGAGGGAGAGCCGCTGCCATCCAACAGCAGATGAAATGCTGTAGAGCAGGAGTGCTAACTGGCCATCTCAAACACTCTCTATCAAAGACACATGTTCATGTAAAACGTACTTGCATTAAAAAAAATGACCCAGGGAGATCAGCAGCTGAAAGAGTGAACACAGCGGGGAAGATAGAGACTGTGTGGTCTTGAGATTGTAACGTTTAATATGTGGGTTGTTGGAACAGCATATTTTTTACAGAGTTGGAGTCAGATAGTAAGTAGCTAAGAAAAGAGGGGCTTGTATTTGCGAATAGTTTTTGTTTAGTGTTCACTATAAAAGTTAAGAAACGAACTTGTTAATTTTTGTTTAAATAGTGGAATGTAGGAGATCTGTGTCACTCATATGTTAACAGATTACGATGTGAGGCGAGCTTTTCTGGGTGTTTGGTTTTAATTAACAAAGGGATTTGACTCCACCTTGCAAATGTCCATCCACACTAACCCCATTTCCCTGCAGTTGGCCCATATCATTCTAGTCCTTTCCTATCCACATATTTATCCAAATGCTTTTGAAATGTTGTTAATACACCCCCCTCGGCCACATCTTCTGGCAGCTCATCCACGTACCAGCCATTTATGTAAATAAGTGGTCCCTCAGGTTCCCTTTTATTCCTTCCCCTTTAACCTTAAACTGGTCCCCTCTCGTCTTTGATTCTCTAAACTTTGGAATAGACTGAGATCATTCACCCTATCCATATCCCTCATGATCTTATACAGCTCTATAAGGTCCCCCTCAGTCTCCTACACTCTAAAGAAAAGGTCCTAGCTTGTCCAACCTTTCCCTATAACTCAGACCATTGGGTTCTGGCAACGTCCTTGTAAATGTCTTCTGCACTCTTTCTAATTTCATGATCTCCTCCCTATAACAAGGTGACAAAACTGAACAGAATACTCCAAGTGCGGCCTTACCAATGTCCTGTGTAACTGCAACATAAATTCCCAACTTCTATACTCAATGCCTACCTGTGACTCCACTGTCAGGGAACTGTGCACATGAATTACAAGGTCTCTCTGCCCATTACACCCCTTAAGGCCCGCCCATTCACCGTGAAACTCCCACCTTGATTTGAGATTCCAAACTGCAAGACCTCACACATCTATATGAAATTCCATTTGCCATTTCTCAGCCCACTTCCCCACCTGATTAAAGTCCTGCTGCAATTTCTTATAAACTTCCTCACTGATCATGCTGCCACTTACTTTAGTGTCATCTACAAACTTACTAATCATGCCTTGTACATTCTCAACCAAATCATAGATAACAAACAGCTATGGACCCAACCTCCAGTCTGACAAGCATCCTTCCAGTAAACCCTCTGCTACCTATCAACAAGCCAACTGTGTATCCAATTGGCCAATTTCCCCCAGTATTCTACGTGATGGAACCTTCCAGAGCAGCCTGCCATGTGGAAACTTATCGAAGGCCTTACTGAAATCCATAGAAACTACGTTAACCGCTCTGCCCTCATCAACATTCTTGGTCACTTCACCAAAGGACTCTAAGAAATTTGGCAAGCATGATCTCCCACTCACAAGTCTATGCTGACCGGTCTGAATCAAACCCTGTGTAAGTAATGGATGCAGTCAATGGTATGCTGTCCTTTATTGTAAGATGATTCAAGTACATAAGTAAAGCCATCTTCCTGCTGTTGTAGAGCCTTGCTGAGAGAGCATTAGGGGCACTCTGTGCAGATTTGATGTCCTTTGTAAGGAATGATCTCCTTACGACAGACACCGGTGATGGTAACATGGGGATAGAGTGAATAAGCTGAGTGTTTAATCTGTAGAGCTGTGAGAGACGAAGAAATGGTGATGCTGAAACACGAGGAGTGGCAGCGATCCCTTATTTCCAAAAGACACATTGATAGGGTGAGAAATTCCATACTTTACCCAGGATTGATTGGTTTGATTTATTGTCACGTGTACCTCAGTACAGGGAAACACTTTGCTTATGAGCAGTGGAGGAAGATCATAGTGAGCATGGCCAGACAGATCATAGGGTGGAAATAGACTTGGACAGAGTAAGACATACAGGTTACACTGCACAGGACGTGCACTGGACAAGATCAACATGAACAAGATCACGATTATTTGAACTTAGAGAGTCCATTTATCAGTCTAACGTGACTATCCTAATAGTTTATATGCCTAAAATAACTCTCCCCATGTTATTGTGCAGTCGGTGCGTGAACCCTGTACTGAACGTCAGGTTGCTCACAATCCCCAACAGCAGCCACAATACCTTCCGTCTGAAGCAGGTACCAATTCCCACCAGCTTCCGCCCTACATAGAGAACACCAGACTGTCTTCTCAGAGATGTAAGGTGCCTTCTTGAGACTTCACACAAGACATATGGCTTCCCTGCTTACCACTAGAAAGCCATGTTAAAGTCCCACATGTTTATTATGAGCAACGGAGCCACCTGGAACAACGTGGAACAGTCTGTCTGTGCAGCCTCTGCCCCACTTGTTCATCATGTTAGAGCATCATTTAGTAGACACCTATGACTGCCAATGCTGGAGATCAGAGTAGAGAGTCATTGCTGGAAAAGCACAGCAAGTCAGGCAGCATCCGAGAAGCAGGAGAATCGACGTATTGGGCATAAGACATTCATCAGGAATCAGCATCAATTACCTCATTCTGCCCCCGTGTAAGTGCATTGAGGTGGGAATGGCCTCCTACTGTTCCTGTATAAGTGACTCAAGGGACTGACTGGCTTCTTCCTCGTCCAATTGGATAGGGCCAAGGGACTGGCTGGTTACCCCTGGTTCCTGTTTAACAGCTAGATGTGCTGACAAGTGTGACAATGCTGCAGCTTAAAGAGGTTATTTTTATCCTGGTTTCTTTTATGAGAGAGATTGAACGATTGTTACCAAGCTGGCTAGTTAAGACCACTTGAGTAACAGCTAGGGAAGCCTTGTGTTTATTTTAATGCAGCCTGAATGGGTGTGGCCAGCTCTCACAGATAAGGATCTCTGTGTTTTGGTTTCTCAGTAACATCAGAAACTATTGGGGTCTCCACAGAGTTGGAAGCTTCAGGGAATGTTTCCTGGCTGCCGCTCTCTCTGAATTTTCTCTTGATGCTGTTTTTAATTCCTGGATTGGAGAAATATTTGTGACATTCTGTGTCTGAATATTTCTTTTTGCCAAGGGCTGTGTTTATGGGATTTCCCTATATTGGAACAGTTCATTAGTAATAGTTCCTAGATCTATTATTCTGTTAAGCTGTCAATACAATTACGTTATTCTAAATTCCTCTTTCTGTGGTGTTATTTCTTCTTTCGTGTTGAAATAGATGGTGTTTTGCTTCACACCGAGTAGTTTGACCAGTCACATTGCATCTGGAACAGACACTTTACATTTCCTTTAAAATAAGAAAACATAAAAATCTAGGCTATTGCCATCAAATATTTTCGAGGTGCTCTGTTGTGGTCCATCATACTAGACTTCTTCTCCTCCTGAGTAATAGGCTGGAGGCACTGAATAGGCTATCCCAGTTCATCTCCAGTAACGTCAATGGGCTGAACGACTTCCTCATATTCCTGTGAAACCAGAGTGAGGTGCTGAATGAACTCTTGTTTTATTGTGGCAATGTGCAGTGTCAGGCAGTGCTGGTATATGAATGTTACTGATACTTCAGCAGCACAAGCCTCAATGGAGTCTGGGTCTTGCTGCACACAGACACAGACCAATTCAGGAGCTGACGGGGGACAAAACGTTCTGAACATTGTTGAATCTTCAGTGACCATCCCCACTTCTGATCTTATGGTGGGGCGGGTGAGGGTGGGGAGACATTGATGAAGCAGCTAAAGATGTTTGTGAAGAGGAAGCTACCCTGAGGATCTCCCACAGAGGTGACCCAGGACTGAGATGATGAACATCTTCCTTTGTGCCATGTTTGACTCCAAACACTGGAGAGTTTACTCTGATTCCCATTAGGTTCAGCTCCTTGATGTCAACAGATGTCAACCATTGTCTTGATATCAGGGCCATTCATTTTTACCGGGAACCTCTTTTTTTCATATCAATAGTCCATGATATAGGAGCAGCACGTGTTTTCTTCAAACAGGTGGGATTGAATGTCAGGATTTCTCTTCTCAAGAGTGTTCAGGGAGCTAGATGACTGAAAGTATTTGAAGAGGAGGTAGATAGATATTGACCTGTCAGAGAGGTGAGGGCTATGAAGAATTGGGTATGAAAGAGGATTTGAGGCCAGGAGCAGATCAGCCATGATCTTAGTGAAGGGCAAGGCAGGTTTGGGGAGTGAACGACATGCCCCTGTTTCTGATGTTCTCCCCTTCTGTTATTGGAAAGTTAGTGGGTGTTATTTTTATGAATGATTCTGGTATTGCATATTGCAGTCAGGGAGACTAGATGATTTTGTGAGCCATCTCTGGGTGAGGTATGTGGGCTGTATTCACAGTGAATCTGGGTCTACAACATGACCAACAAATGGAGCTCAAGCTGCAGATAGGGGAAGCTTTCTAAAGAGAGATGAGGGGCCTCTTTCATACCCAGCCTGGATTTTCCAATTACATTTTCCAAATCACCTCAAAGCGTGTGTGACAGTCTTGAGGGACTGAATGGTCTGCTCTGGTTCTGTGCACCAGGTTATAGGAGCAAGTGGCCTTCAACTGTTCCTGTCTAGCAGGTATGAGGGGCTGAATGGCACACAGGAACATGGGACGTGGGAGCAGGAGTGGGTCATTAGATACTTTGAGCCTTCTCCACCAGGAACGAAGATTGTGGCTGATCAGGTTGGGGTCTCAGCCCCACTTTCCTGTCTGTATCCCAATATCCGTGACTCACTTCTTTGTCAAATATTTAACTAATGCAGCTTTCAATCAATGTAAACAGAGAGGCACGATAAACTTCCAGAGAAGAGAAGTCCGACTTGAAAGGACCTTACAGAATTTTTCACCATCCCTCTTATAGAATCAGAGAGTCATGCAGAACGAAAGCAGACCCGTTAGTCCAACCTGTTCACTGCGATCAGATATCAAATCCGATCTAGTCCCATTTGCCAGCATTTGGCCAATATCCCTCTTCTTTCAGATACTTTTTAAATGTGCGGTTGTAACCGCCTTCAGCACTTCCTCTGACAGCACTTTCTGTACACACACCACTCTCTGTGTGAAACATTTATCTTCAGGTCCCTTCTAAATCAATCCCCCTCACCTTCAGCCTATGCCCTCTTGTTCTGGACTCCCCAATCCTGGAGAGCAGAACGTGGCTGTTCAGAATATCCATGCCTCTGATGATTATATAAACGTCCACAATGTCACCCTTCAGCCTCTGACACTCCAGGGGGAAACACCTCAACCTAATCAAACTCTCCCTAAAGCTTAAACCTCCAGTCCTGGAACATCCGTGTAAGTCATTTCTGCAGAAAACCGAATTGTACGCAGTATTCATAAAGTGGCCTCACCACCATCCTGTACAGATACAACATACCACCACAACTCCTATACTCAATGCTCTGACTGATTAAGGCAAATGTGCCAAATGTGTTCAGCACCACACTCTCTACCTGCGACTCCACGTTCAAGGAACAATGCACCTGCAGCCCTATGTCCCTTTGTTTCACAACATGCCCCAGGACCTGACCATGAAGTATATAATATCTGCCCTGATTTGCCTTCCCAAAATGCAAAGCTTCATATTTATCTAAATTAGACTTCATCTGTCACTCCTTGCCCCTTTGTCCCATCTAATTGTGGTCTAGTTGTACTCTGAGATAATCTACTACACCACCTTTCTAATGTCATCTGTAAACTTACTAACTATGGCCCCAATATTCACATCTAAATCATTTACATAAATGATGAAATGCAGTGAACTCAGTACTGATTCTTGCAGCACACTGCTGCTCACAAGCTTCCAGGCTAAAAAATATCCCTCTTCCTTCACGTCATTTGTGACTGGCTTCCTCTGTATCTTATGTGACTGAAACTTACTAATCTGTCTTCCAATCAGAATGAAATACTAGCTATGAAGGCAGGCTGAGTAGGCTAGGTTTATTTTCACTAGATAAAAGGAGATTGAGGGGGGACCTGATTAACGTTTGCAAAATCATGAAGGGTATAGCCAGGGTGGATAGAGATCAACTTTTTCCCAGGTTGAAGGATTCAGTAATGAGAGGTCGTGCTTTCAAAGTGAGAGGTGGAATATTTAAAGGGGATACACGCGGTAAGTACTTCACACAGAGGGTGGTGGGCGTTTGGAACGTGTTGCTAGCAGAGGTGGTAGAGGCAGGCACGGTCGATTCATTTAAGATGCGTCTGGACAGATGCATGAGTAGGTGGGGAGCAGAGGGATACAGATGCTTAGGAATTGACCGACAGATTTAGACAGTACATTTGGATCGGCTCAGGCTTGGAGGACGAAGGGACTGTTCCTGGGCTGTAAATTTTCTTTGTTCTTTGTTCTTTAAATGAACACCTTGCTGAAGTCCATATAGACAATGTCTACCAAACTGCCTTCATCAATCTTCTTTGTCATCTCTTCAAAAAACTCAGCCAAATTAATGAGACATGATTTCTCATACAGAAAGACACGTTGTCTACCCCAATCAGCCCTTGCCTTCCCAAATGTATGTAAATGCTATCCCTTTGAAACCCCTCCAACAACTTACCCACCACTGACATCAGGCTCACCCGTCTATCATTCCCCGACTTTTGGGTCACTGTTTCCTTTTCTAGTCCCACTCTTCCACTGCTCACAACAAATGTTAAATGTAACCAGGTCGGTGATATGGCCGATCATATCGGTCTCAGACTGGGTCAGGGTCAGTTTTAGGAACAAGTCAGGCTCGTTTCTTTAATCTGCTAAAGCAACACGTTTATGATCCAGAGCAATGTTACTCAAAATATGGTGGAAAGCTGAATGGCAAACCGTTTGGATATTGTAATTATATAATCAATATTTCCCATTCTAAAAACACTGAGACACACACACACACACACACACACACACACACACACACACACACTGACACACACGCACATATACACACACACACACACACACTGACACACACACACAGACACACACACATACACACACACACACTGAGACACACACACACACACACACACACACACACACACACACACACACAATTTTAACTTGAAAGAACTTGGTCCAAATTATTATTGGAACTCATGACAATGGAAAAATTGTGAGATTGTCCAAAACGTTATTCTGCTTCTGAAGATATTGTACTCACACAAGCTGCTAGCAATGTGATTTCATCCTGGGAGAGTTTGGATTTGGCTGAACTCCCTTTGCTTTAGGCAGTGAGTAGATTCCAGTGAATTCTGGTTCGGGATCATCCAAAGGGTAGCACGGTGGTTAGCACTGCTGCCTCACAGCACCAGGGACTTGGGGTCGATTCCAGCCTTGGGTGACTGTCTGTGTGGAGTTTGCACATTCTCCCCTTACCTGTGTGAACTTCTAATGGGTGATCTAGTTTCCGACCACAAACTGTGTAGGTTCGGTGGGTTGGTCATGCTAAATTGTCTGTAATGTTCAGGGAAATCTTGGTTATGTGAATTAGTCAGGGGTAAGTATAGGGGAATGGTTTGGGAAGGTTGTTATGGACTTGTTGGGTCGAAGGGCATGTTTCCACACTGCAGGGATTCCATAAAAATAAGAATGGTAACGATGACTGTCGAGGTTTTTTTTTTAGCTCGCACACATTGCTGTGATGAGGAACAATGAAGGAGAGAGAGTGCAATAGGCCATTCCTTCTCAGGCAGATTACATTTTCTCACTCTCTGAGTTGAATCACACAGTAATGTCATCCTCTCCCAAACTGGACCATGTGAGGTCTCCTTGTACATTGTCCAAACTATGTCTCCATCACATTCCCTGTTCCATGTCGGTGCATCATTGCTGCTGTCATACACAGAGCCATACCCTTCACAGAAAATGGTCTCGGTCAATTTGAAGATATATTTATATGTCCCTGCGTCATTAAAAAATAAAAATGTTTAATTTATTCAGAATACCTGTGTTAAACTGAATGCATTTTTAAAAGAAATACAGGAATTGCTGGAGAAGCTCACCAGGTCTCTCAGTACCCAGATGCTGTAGTTGTACCAGCCACCACCACTTCCTCTGGCAGCTCATTCCATACGCACACCACCCTCTGTGTGAAATGGTGCCCTTTAGGCCTCCTCAAAACCTTTCCCCTCTCACTTTCCAGCAATGCCCTCTATTTTTGGACGACCCTAACCTGGGGAAAAACCCCTGACTACTCACCCTATCCATGGCCATTTTGACTTTATAAACCCTTCACTGCTGTGAAATGTGACCCCAATCAACACGGATGGATGTACTTTCACTCATTCTGGGCTAAATTCTGAAATGCAATATTGACACCTCTTCCTTCTCCATCAAGTCACAATTTTAAATCCATTTTAATCAGTTTGTTCAGATGTATCCTGAGACACTTCTGTGGGCTTTACGCCTGGACCTTTGTGCCCGGAGGCAGGGACACTAGCATCGCTCGACAATACCCATAAAGCTGTAACATTATTCTCCTGTGTGTTTGTTCATCAGACTGTTCTGACATGCTGGGACATACCTCTGCAACAGGCAGGACTTGAATCCAGGCCTTCTAGTCCAGAGCTAGGAACACTAGTACAGGAATTGGAATCAAATCCAGAGCTCTGGCTCATAGACAGGGACACTACCCACGACACGACCATACACAGATGTTGGGTCATATTTTAGTGCCCACTTTCAGCTCAGTGTGGATTTATTATAATCAGGTTCCCATTACTGAACTGCACAAAACACTTTGTATTGTTAAGCAAACGCAAGATAGTTGTTCTCAACTGTAGGATATTAAGGGTACGTGCTGTGCCATCAAAATTAACTATAAAAATCTTTAATCGCTATTATCTATAGTCTACAATATTAAGGAAAGAAATCCTGCAAACACACTCTGCCCAATGAAGGGTCTCAAATAGATATTTATTACTGAACACCAGAGACGAAGGAAGAGCTTAATTTCTGACCCCAAAACACCGATCACTCTTACCCAACTCTCACGTGCGACTCCCCTTTTCCTAAAACCATGAAATGATACCAGGCCGCTGATTACTGTCCAGCCTCTCCTCCCCACTGACTGTGTCTGCAATCTGTCCCTCCTCCCCCTAACCACACAAGGCAACCCAAGCTCAGGGTCTTTGTGAAACTCAAGGCCGGAGTGTGTAGGCCTCCTGGAGAGGGATGGGCATTTTAAAATTGAAGGGAGAGGTTGAGGTGACAGTAATGTCACTCACTGGGCTGAGGGGTGGCGGATGGAGTTTAGTTTGGATTAATGCGAGGTATTGGATTTGGTAAATCAAACAACAGCAGGACCTATACAATTAAAAGCAGGGCCTTTGGCAGTGCTGTAGTACAGAAACCTAGGCCGTCAGGTATAATTCTTTAAAATTTGCATCTCATATAGATAGTGTGGTTAAGAAGGTGTTTAACACACATGCCTTCATTGGTCAGACCCTTTGAGTATCGGAATGGGGATGTCATGTTGTGGTTGTACAAGACATTGTTGAGATCTCTTCTAGAATACTGTGTCTAGTCTGGTCACCCTGCCCGCTCATTCCATAGGCACACCACCCTCTGAGTGAAAAATTTGCCCCTTAGGTCACATTTAAATGTTTCCCCTCTCACCTTAACCCTATGTCCTCTAGTTTTGGACTCCCCGTACCCTTAGAAAATACCTTGACTATTCACTTTGATATTATTGACCTTGATATTATTAAGCTGGAGAGGATTGAGAAGAGATTAACCTGGATGTTGCTGGGACAGGAGGGAGTGAGCTACAAGGAGAGGCTGGATCGGCTGGGACTTTTTTCACTGAAGAATATGAGATTAAGCAGTAACTTTACAGAGGTTTATAAATTAATGAGGGGTACAGAGAAGCTGAAGGACTGATGTCTTTTCTCTAGAGTTGAGGATTCAAAATTGAGGGATTTTCAAGGTGCGAGGAAAAAAGATTTACGAAAGTCATGAGAGGTAATTATTTTAGACAGAAGCTGGCTTGTGTGTGGAATGAACTTCCAGAGGAAGTGGTGAAAACAGGGACAGTTACAACATTTAAAGGACATTTAGATCAGTCCATGGATAAGACATCAGTTTGGATGGTGCTGCGAGCAGCTGCCCTCTCCCTCCCCCTCTCTGAATGAATCCCTGTTGGTTTTCACCCTCCGCCAATGCCTGTGCAGTGGCGTGTGGAGGCCAGCAGAGGGTGGCATTGCATCACTTTAAGCACCACAGAGAGTGCCAGAGCTGCCCCACACAGAGACACACAGATACACACACGGGGATGGTTAGGACACGGCGTGAAGCTCATCTGGTAACTTAAATGAAACATAAAGAAATGCTCAATTCGCATCGTAAACTGTTAAAATATGAGGGACAGATCTGCCAAATTCCAGTTTAAATAAAACGACCAATTTCGTTTTTTCACTCTGAAAGTGAACATTTTACATCAACTATTCACAATTCTGGGACTCTCTTTCTCTTAACTGCTTATTACCCGACTCCAGCTCTATAGCAATATACTGTTTCAGGGTCTGCCACCCTCTCGTATCACAGGAGTTTGTAAGCTCTCAGTTCAGAACAGCATTCCCTCTCTCTTAATGGTATAGTACACGCTTTCAACTTCATCACATTATACCCTGATGAATATCGATAAGTGGGACCTATCCGGATTCCTCTTGCTCTGTGGTTTGTCAATATTTCATTCGCTCCGTCTGGTGTGTGTCAGGACTTTTGTTGCTTCAGTGACAGCATGTCATTATTCGACTTTGTCCATAGGAATATATCAGTATTTCACTTGCTCACACTCGTGTATGTGGGGCAGGATTTCAGTTGTTTCATGAGGACTGTGACGCTATGACAATCTCAATGTTTGTAGGTGGCAGCGAACCTGGAAGAACTCTGAAGTCTATGGAGGACAGTGTGGAACTCTGACAGGACAGTGATACGTTGGAGTAGTTTTCGGGCAGATGGGGATCAGTGCAGAGCAGTTTGAGGTGAGACACTTTGGTAGGAAAGACAATGAAAGACAGTTTAAAACAGGCTGTGCCATTATAAAGGGGGTGCAGGAACAGAGGGCCCTAGGTGTATATGAGCACAGATTGTTGAAGATATCAGGGCAGGTAGGGAGAGCAGTAACTATCACAGATTAGTTTCAGTATCTGAGCTGTTTACAGGGGGAGGTGTAGGAGGGAGTCTCCGTGCTCCCTTCCTGGGAGGTGGTGGAGACGATGTGATGTGAGCCCACCCTCCTGCCCACCGAGACCGGGGGGATTCCCTTTGTACCAGCTCGACACAAAAGGGAGATGGCATCAGGGCCACGGCTTCGAAGTTGTGCCGGGGGAAACAGAGCTGCCAGTGGGTTTAAAGTGAGAATTGCCCTTCACTGAACATTGCTCCTGACTCGGTCGGTGGGACGCAGATGTATCAGAATCTCCACACGAGACGTCCCGGTCCCCTCCAGCTCGTACCAGGGTCCTCCCCACATGGCAGGGGGAGGGGGGTGAGGGAACGGATATCGGGCACTCCACCATCCGGATAGGCCCTTTCTGTCCTATTCCAGGCTGTTTCTCTTGGAATGGGAGAAAGGGAGGGAGAGTGAGGGTGGGAGTGGGTGGTCCTGCTGTTAGTGTTAGTGTAGGCAGGGAGGGGGTCATAGTGAGGTTTCCGGAGGGAGTCAGTCCACAGTGTTGTATCAATGCAGTGTTATTAGTGTGGGGGTGAAGTGGAGGGAGGGGGGTAGAGAGAGGGAGAGGGAGAGACTGAGACAGAGAGAGAAGATGCTGCATGCAGTAGTGAGAGTGGTTGACCATGAGCCTTGTTCGGGGGTCGGTGCTATAACAGATATACAGTGAGTGTGAGGGAGCAGAGAGAATACGGTGACCCTTATCCTGACAGAGTGGGGAAGGTTATTGATGCCTGTCCTGTGTTGCTGGACATTTCTTCAGACCGCAGATACTGCACTGAGCTGGGTGGGGAGCTCAGACCATGCTCGGTGGGTCTGGTGGTGTGGCCTCCTCTGGAAAGTGAATGGTCCCCCTCTGTACTAGCCCATCCACCAAGACCTCCTTGCCCCTGTCGACAAACCGTGGTGTAATTGCCCCTTATCTGCCATGCTCGGGGTAAACTGGGCAGGGCAGCTCCAAACTGAGAAAGCTCAACCGTGTGCCCCTTGGCCTTTTAAAGATGGCCCCAGTGCCAGGGATCACGGAATATCCAGGGGCACCCGTCAATAGTGAGTACCTCCAGTCATGATGGGTGGAAGAATCGGGCTGGTATTGAATGAGAGGGACACCATCGGGTGGGCTGGGTAGTTCATGAGGTGAGTTCGATAGCACCAGGAAACTAGCTCGGCCTCGTGTGGACGATCCCTCTGTCACATTCAAGGAAAATCAAACGAAGATAAATTATTGTTTGAATCTGCCCAAATGAGGCGTCGATTCTGTTGAAACTAATTGCAGTTACAAAGATGCACAACAAATGATCATCTGACTTCACACCAATATCCCATTTTCCCATCTTTCCTGGGAAGACAGGCTCATGTTACAGGATGTTATCGAAGTGTCTACATTTCAACATTCTGAATCCTGGGAACACATCCTTCCATGACACTGTCTCTCAGTCTCCCCCTCTCTGTCTGTACCCCAAACCCCTCACATGTGATGATATTAAACTGATTCCCTCGCCATCTGTCCCAGTGTAATGGATGAATCTGGACAGATTGCTGGGTTGTACTGTCCCAGTGTAATGGATGAATCTGGACAGATTGCTGGGTTGTACTGTCCCAGTGTAATGGATGAATCTGGACAGATTGCTGGGTTGTACTGTCCCAGTGTAATGGATGAATCTGGACAGATTGCTGGGTTGTACTGTCCCAGTGTAATGGATGAATCTGGACAGATTGCTGGGTCGTATTGTCCCAGTGTAATGGATGAATCTGGACAGATTGCTGGGTCGTACTGTCCCAGTGTAATGGATGAATCTGGACAGATTGCTGGGTTGTACAGTCCCAGTGTAATGGATGAATCTGGACAGGTTGCTGGGTTGTACTGTCCCAGTGTAATGGATGAATCTGGACAGATTGCTGGGTTGTACTGTCCCAGTGTAATGGATGAATCTGGACAGATTGCTGGGTTGTATTGTCCCAGTGTAATGGATGAATCTGGACAGATTGCTGGGTTGTACTGTCCCAGTGTAATGGATGAATCTGGACAGATTGCTGGGTTGTATTGTCCCAGTGTAATGGATGAATCTGGACAGATTGCTGGGTTTTACTGTCCCAGTGTAATGGATGAATCTGGACAGATTGCTGGGTTGTACGGTCCCAGTGTAATGGATGAATCTGGACAGATTGCTGGGTTGTACTGTCCCAGTGTAATGGATGAATCTGGACAGATTGCTGGGTTGTACTGTCCCAGTGTAATGGATGATTCTGGACAGATTGCTGGGTTGTACTGTCCCAGTGTAATGGATGAATCTGGACAGATTGCTGGGTTGTACTGTCCCAGTGTAATGGATGAATCTGGACAGATTGCTGGGTTGTACTGTCCCAGTGTAATGGATGAAACTGGACAGATTGCTGGGTTGTACTGTCCCAGTGTAATGGATGAATCTGGACAGATTGCTGGGTTGTACTGAGCAGGACACTGGCCTGGTCTGTACAGTGTTCCCCGGTGAACAGATATCTCCGCTGGGTGTATGGTGTCTGGGCTGGTTCTGTGAGGTGGATTGAGAATGTGGTATATCTAACCCTTTCAGCTGCTCGGGCAATGCCTTTCGTTCCCATTCCTGTGATTGGACCCCCCGTCTCTCACCCCATTAATGTTACAGTGTGTCCAGTTACAGGACATCATGTTGGTGGGTAAGGGGGAAAGGTCATCGACAGGTCAAGGGGTTCCCCAGAATATTCTGTCCCCAACATTCTATAACTGACATTCCCCGGAACGTTCTGTCCCTGACATTCTATAACTGTCATTCCCCGGAACGTTCTGTCCCTGACATTCTATAACTGTCATTCCCCGGAATGTTCTGTCCCTGACATTCTATAACTGTCATTCCCCGGAACGTTCTGTCCCTGACATTCTATAACTGTCATTCCCTGGAACGTTCTGTCCCTGACATTCTATAACTGACATTCCCCGGAACGTTCTGTCCCCGACATTCTATAACTGACATTCCCCGGAACGTTCTGTCCCCGACATTCTATAACTGACATTCCCCGGAACGTTCTGTCCCTGACATTCTATAACTGACATTCCCCGGAAAGTTCTGTCCCCGACATTCTATAACTGACATTCCCCGGGACGTTCTGTCCCCGACATTCTATAACTGTCATTCCCTGGAACGTTCTGTCCCCGACATTCTATAACTGTCATTTTTGGAACGTTCTGTCCCTGACATTCTATAACTGACATTCCCCGGAACGTTCTGTCCCCGACATTCTATAACTGACATTCCCCGGAACGTTCTGTCCCCGACATTCTATAACTGACATTCCCCGGGACGTTCTGTCCCCGACATTCTATAACTGTCATTTTTGGAACGTTCTGTCCCTGACATTCTATAACTGACATTCCCCGGAACGTTCTGTCCCTGACATTCTATAACTGCCATTCCCCGGAACGTTCTGTCCCTGACATTCTATAACTGACATTCACCTGAACGTTCTGTCCCCGAAATTCTATAACTGACATTCACCGGAACGTTCTGTCCCCGACATTCTATAACTGACATTCACCTGAACGTTCTGTCCCCGACATTCTATAACTGACATTCCCCGGAACGTTCTGTCCCTGACATTCTATAACTGACATTCCCCGGGACGTTCTGTCCCTGACATTCTATAACTGACATTCCCCGGGACGTTCTGTCCCCGACATTCTATAAGTGTCATTCCCTGGAACGTTCTGTCCCTGACATTCTATAACTGACATTCCCCGGAACGTTCTGTCCCTGACATTCTATAACTGACATTCCCCGGGACGTTCTGTCCCCGACATTCTATAACTGTCATTCCCTGGAACGTTCTGTCCCTGACATTCTATAACTGACATTCACCTGAACGTTCTGTCCCCGACATTCTATAACTGACATTCCCCGGGACGTTCTGTCCCCGACATTCTATAACTGACATTCACCTGAACGTTCTGTCCCTGACATTCTATAACTGACATTCCCCGGAACGTTCTGTCCCTGACATTCTATAACTGACATTCCCCGGAACGTTCTGTCCCCGACATTCTATAACTGACATTACCCGGAACGTTCTGTCCCCAACATTCTATAACTGACATTCCCCGGAACGTTCTGTCCCTGACATTCTATAACTGACACTCCCCGGAACGTTCTGTCCCTGACATTCTATAACTGCCATTCCCCGGAACGTTCTGTCCCTGACATTCTATAACTGACATTCACCTGAACGTTCTGTCCCCGAAATTCTATAACTGACATTCACCGGAACGTTCTGTCCCCGACATTCTATAACTGACATTCACCTGAACGTTCTGTCCCCGACATTCTATAACTGACATTCCCCGGAACGTTCTGTCCCTGACATTCTATAACTGACATTCCCCGGGACGTTCTGTCCCTGACATTCTATAACTGACATTCCCCGGGACGTTCTGTCCCCGACATTCTATAAGTGTCATTCCCTGGAACGTTCTGTCCCTGACATTCTATAACTGACATTCCCCGGAACGTTCTGTCCCTGACATTCTATAACTGACATTCCCCGGGACGTTCTGTCCCCGACATTGTATAACTGTCATTCCCTGGAACGTTCTGTCCCTGACATTCTATAACTGACATTCACCTGAACGTTCTGTCCCCGACATTCTATAACTGACATTCCCCGGGACGTTCTGTCCCCGACATTCTATAACTGACATTCACCTGAACGTTCTGTCCCTGACATTCTATAACTGACATTCCCCGGAACGTTCTGTCCCTGACATTCTATAACTGACATTCCCCGGAACGTTCTGTCCCCGACATTCTATAACTGACATTACCCGGAACGTTCTGTCCCCAACATTCTATAACTGACATTCCCCGGAACGTTCTGTCCCTGACATTCTATAACTGACATTCACCTGAACGTTCTGTCCCTGACATTCTATAACTGACATTCCCCGGGACGTTCTGCCCCTGACATTCTATAACTGACATTCCCGGAACGTTCTGTCCCCGACATTCTATAACTGACATTCCCCGGAACGTTCTGTCCCCGACATTCTATAACTGACATTCCCCGGAACGTTCTGTCCCTGACATTCTATAACTGACATTCACCTGAACGTTCTGTCCCCGACATTCTATAACTGACATTCACCTGAACGTTCTGTCCCCGACATTCTATAACTGACATTCCCCGGAACGTTCTGTCCCCGACATTCTATAACTGACATTCACCTGAACGTTCTGTCCCCGACATTCTATAACTGACATTCCCCGGAACGTTCTGTCCCCGACATTCTATAACTGACATTCCCCGGAACGTTCTGTCCCTGACATTCTATAACTGACATTCACCTGAACGTTCTGTCCCCGACATTCTATAACTGACATTCACCTGAACGTTCTGTCCCCGACATTCTATAACTGACATTCACCTGAACGTTCTGTCCTCGAAATTCTATAACTGACATTCACCGGAACGTTCTGTCCCCGACATTCTATAACTGACATTCACCGGAACGTTCTGTCCCTGACATTCTATAACTGACATTCACCTGAACGTTCTGTCCCCGACATTCTATAACTGACATTCCCCGGAACGTTCTGTCCCCGACATTCTATAACTGACATTCACCTGAACGTTCTGTCCCCGACATTCTATAACTGACATTCACCTGAACGTTCTGTCCCCGACATTCTATAACTGACATTCCCCGGAACGTTCTGTCCCTGACATTCTATAACTGACATTCCCCGGAACGTTCTGTCCCTGACATTCTATAACTGACATTCCCCGGAACGTTCTGTCCCTGACATTCTATAACTGAAATTCCCCGGAACGTTCTGTCCCTGACATTCTATAACTGACATTCACCTGAACGTTCTGTCCCCGACATTCTATAACTGACATTCACCTGAACGTTCTGTCCCCGAAATTCTATAACTGACATTCACCGGAACGTTCTGTCCCCGACATTCTATAACTGACATTCCCCGGAACGTTCTGTCCCTGACATTCTATAACTGACATTCACCTGAACGTTCTGTCCCCGACATTCTATAACTGACATTCCCCGGAACGTTCTGTCCCCGACATTCTATAACTGACATTCACCTGAACGTTCTGTCCCCGACATTCTATAACTGACATTCACCTGAACGTTCTGTCCCCGACATTCTATAACTGACATTCCCCGGAACGTTCTGTCCCTGACATTCTATAACTGACATTCCCCGGAACGTTCTGTCCCTGACATTCTATAACTGACATTCCCCGGAACGTTCTGTCCCTGACATTCTATAACTGACATTCACCTGAACGTTCTGTCCCCGACATTCTATAACTGACATTCACCTGAACGTTCTGTCCCCGACATTCTATAACTGACATTCACCTGAACGTTCTGTCCCCGAAATTCTATAACTGACATTCACCGGAACGTTCTGTCCCCGACATTCTATAACTGACATTCACCGGAACGTTCTGTCCCCGACATTCTATAACTGACATTCCCCGGAACGTTCTGTCCCTGACATTCTATAACTGACATTCACCTGAACGTTCTGTCCCCGACATTCTATAACTGACATTCCCCGGAACGTTCTGTCCCCGACATTCTATAACTGACATTCACCTGAACGTTCTGTCCCCGACATTCTATAACTGACATTCACCTGAACGTTCTGTCCCCGACATTCTATAACTGACATTCCCCGGAACGTTCTGTCCCTGACATTCTATAACTGACATTCCCCGGAACGTTCTGTCCCTGACATTCTATAACTGACATTCCCCGGAACGTTCTGTCCCTGACATTCTATAACTGACATTCACCTGAACGTTCTGTCCCCGAAATTCTATAACTGACATTCACCGGAACGTTCTGTCCCCGACATTCTATAACTGACATTCACCTGAACGTTCTGTCCCCGACATTCTATAACTGACATTCCCCGGAACGTTCTGTCCCTGACATTCTATAACTGACATTCCCCGGGACGTTCTGTCCCTGACATTCTATAACTGACATTCCCCGGGACGTTCTGTCACCGACATTCTATAAGTGTCATTCCCTGGAACGTTCTGTCCCTGACATTCTATAACTGACATTCACCTGAACGTTCTGTCCCCGACATTCTATAACTGACATTCGCCGCAACGTTCTGTCCCTGACATTCTCTAACTGACATTCCCCGGAACGTTCTGTCCCCAACATTCTCTAACTGACATTCCCCGGAACGTTCTGTCCCCGACATTCTATAACTGACATTCCCCGGAACGTTCTGTCCCCGACATTCTATAACTGACATTCCCCGGGACGTTCTGTCCCCGACATTCTATAACTGCCATTCCCGGAACGTTCTGTCCCTGACATTCTATAACTGACATTCACCTGAACGTTCTGTCCCCGACATTCTATAACTGACATTCGCCGGAACGTTCTGTCCCTGACATTCTATAACTGACATTCCCCGGAACGTTCTGTCCCCAACATTCTCTAACTGACATTCCCCGGAACGTTCTGTCCCCGACATTCTATAACTGACATTCCCCGGAACGTTCTGTCCCCGACATTCTATAACTGACATTCCCCGGAACGTTCTGTCCCTGACATTCTATAACTGACATTCCCCGGAACGTTCTGTCCCCGACATTCTATAACTGACATTCCCCGGAACGTTCTGTCCCCGACATTGTTTGTGAACGGCCGGACGTCAGTGAATTGAACAAACGATAAGATCCCGAGGGAAGAGATCCCGTTCCAGGGAGAAGGAGACACTGTTCCGAAGGCCGCTCAGGCAGTTAAAGGGGTGAATACGTTTTCCCTGCGTTTACATTACTTCCCGACACAGGATCGACCAGAATTTAGACCAAAATACAGGAATTCCCAAACTCCATTTGTCTTCAGGAAACTGGGACAGAATCCTTCAGGACAGTAACGTTCCCACCCTCCGTATTAGGAACTGGGAAGGAGTGACCTGTATCTGCTCTCGAGTGATCGAGTGTGTGGGAATGTTCGAGAAACCATCTGTCCTTATGGATGTGTCTCTGTGTGTTTGGGGAGGGAGGGTTTCTTGTGGTTTATGTCACATTTTTGTCAGTAATTCCGACCTTCCCATTAGTGGGCGGCACGGTGGCACAGTGGTTGGCACTGCTGCCTCACAGCGCCTGAGACCCGGGTTCAATTCCCACCTCAGGCGACTGACTGTGTGGATTTTGCATATTCTCCCCGTGTCTGCGTGGGTTTCCTCCGGGTGCTCCGGTTTCCTCCCACAGTCCAAAAGATGTGCAGGCCAGGTGAATTGGCCATGCTAAATTGCCCATAGTGTTAGGTAAGGGGTAAATGTAGATGTAGGGGTGGGTTACGCTTCGGCGGGGCGGTGTGGACTTGTTGGGCCGAAGGGCCTGTTTCCACACTGTAAGTAATCTAATCTAATTTGTTATTCCAGCTCCAATTATTTCAATAAATCCCTGAATACAGGGACACATTTGTAAATCTCACTGGGTCCCCGATCAAACGGGTCCCTTTGCCTCCAGGCTGATGGATAATGGGTTTGTTTTCCTTCCTCACAGTTAACGTAGTGACCATCTACGTCCTGCTTTATAAAGATTGTGGATTGTCTCCATGTGTCAGACGTTACCTGGGGGCCATGGCAGCGGCGGATCTCCTGGTCATTATCCTCGACCTTATCCTGAGACACATTCCCATTGTTTATCGGGAACAGTTTTATTTCCTGTGGGTCTCCGTCCCCGTGTGTAATATCCACGCCGTCCTGCTTTATGCAGCCACCGACTGCTCTGTCTGGTTCACCGTCACTTTCACCTTTGATCGGCTTGTGGCCATTTGTTGCCAGAAGCTGAAAAGTAAATATTGCAGTGAGAAAACGGCGGCTGTGGTTCTGGGAGCAGTGACTGTGCTGAGCTGTTTAAAGAACATTTTCTGGTATTTTATTCTCGAGGCTTGGTATCGGCTGGGGAACCGCCCCCAGTTTTGTGGTGTAACAGTCGCTGTTTATGACTCCATTGTCTGGATCACAATCGAGTCCCTCCACTACATTCTAACCCCGTTTGTCCCATTTCTCCTGGTTCTGCTGCTCAATGTTCTCACCGTCAGACACATTTTAGTGACCAGCAGAGCCCGCAGGAGACTCCGCGCTCACACCAATGGGGACGCTCAGTCTGACACTGAAATGAGAAACCGAAAAAAATCCATCATTTTACTGTTTGTGATCTCGGCCAATTTCATCCTGTTATGGTCAACGTTCATGCTGTATTCTATATGGAGACGGATGTGGTGGATTGTGGATACCCCTCTGTATCTCCATCTCTTTGTGCAGGAATGGGGCTTCATGCTGCAGCTCCTCAGTTGCTGCACAAACACCGCGATTTATGCCGTGACCCAGACTAAGTTCAGGCAGCAGCTGAAGAATGTGCTGAAATATCCCTTCACCCAAATCCATCCATCCATCAAATTCCCTCATTAATCGATCCATCTGGGATTTTCTCATTTCAGTTCAGTGTTTCAGTGATGGAGCAGCCTGTCGCTATGGTAACAGACTGAGGGTAGCGCTGGTTTGTCCATCCTTATCCCCCAGGGGGGTTACAGGGAAACATTTCAATGTTTCTCACAACTCAGGGGCCAGTGAGAAAAGGCACCATCCCACTGACTGTATCCATCACTTCCATTTGTAACCAATAAAAATGTTGATTAAATCGTGCCGAGCAGCAGAGTGACCGATGTTGTTGTGTGTCTGTGTTGGAGAAGCTGAACTGGAGAGAGACAGACTCAGCCCCAAGTCCTGGTCCTCAGGGAAGGGGAGGGCACCGCGCCCTGAGCTCAGGAGCTGGGTTTAACTCCCTCTGACCCCCCCATTCCAACCTGGCCTCCCCAATTGCTCACCCCCACTTTTCCTTCTCAATTCTCTCCATCTCTCCCTTCCTGCACAATCTCTCTTTCTCACCACCTCTCCCTTTCACTCTCTCTGGTCCCCTCTCAGAGCCCCCAACCCCGGTTTCTCCACCTGCCTCCACTATTCTTTCTGCCTCACTCTCCCCCTCTCTCTCTCTCACACCACCAACATGAGTTTATCCACCTGCCTCCATTCTTCTCTCTCCCCCTCACCCTCTCTCTCTCTCTCTCTCTCTCTCCTGCCGTCTCTATCTCCTTCTCACAATTCTGGCTCTACCCCATTTTCCCCACCTCGCACTTCCCACATCTCTCGATCATCTCACACCCACACGCCGCACCCCCCCCCCCCACCCCACAAGCAGACTCACCACCAACCTGCAGTCTCTGGGTCAGAGGGAGAGGGAAGGACCAGCGACACAGAGTGTGTCAGAGAGAGAGAGTAAGGGTGGGACAGAAGTGAGAGAGATTCAGTTAGAGAGAAACGGAGGGTGGTGGGGAGAGAGAGACCAAGATAGGGGGATCGAGAGTGAGAGAAGATGGAGAGAGAGCGAAGGAGCAGGGAATGACTCAGAGAGAGAGAGAGGGAAGGGAGAGATAAGGTGAGGGAGGGAGAGAGAGAGAGAAATAGGGGAGGACATAATGAGAGAGGGGTCAGAGAGAGTGGGACAGAGAGAGAGGGAGACAAAGAGAGAGGGGAACAGAGAGAGGGGAGAGAGAAAGTGGGGGACAGAGAGGGGGGGACAGAGAGGGTGGGGGACAGAGAGAGAGGGGGATAGAAAGAGAGGGACAGAGAGAGGGGGGCAGAGAGAGGCAGACAGAGTGGGGGTGAGAAGGGGGGACAGAGAGGGGGGGCAGAGAGAGAGTGGGACAAAAGAGAGGGACAGAGAGGGGGGGCAGAGAGAGGATGGCAGAGAGAGGGGGGGACAGAGAGAGAGGGGGAGAGAGAGAGAGGGGGGAGAGAGACGGGGGGCAGAGAGAGGAGGGGACAGAGAAAGAGGGGGACAGAGAGAGGAGGACAGAGAGAGAGGGGAAAGAGAGCGAGGGGGGCAGAGAGAGGGGGACAGAGAGAGAGGGGAACACAGACAGAGGGGGGCAGAGAGAGGGGGGGAACAGAGAGAGGGGGACAGAGAGAGAGGGGGGCTGAGAGAGACGGGGCAGAGAGGGGGGGGGCAGAGAGAGAGGGGGGCAGAGAGAGAGGGGTGACAGAGAGACGGGGGGGGGACAGAGAGACGGGGGGCGGCGGGGAAAGAGAGAGGGGGGACAGAGAATGGGGGGACAGAGAGAGAGGGACACACAGAGAAGGGGTCAGAGAGAGGGAAGGATAGAGAGAGAGGGGGACAGAGAGATAGGGGGACAAGGGGGGACAGAGAGAGGCGGGGGACAGAGAGAGGGAGGACAGAGAGAGAGGGGGACAGGGAGAGAGGGGGACAGCGAGAGGGGGGACAGAGAGAGGGGAAAGATAGAGGTGGGTGGGAGGGAGAGGGTGGACAGGGAGAGGGCGACAGAGTGAGTGGCACAGAGAGTGGGGGAGATAGAAGAGATAGAAGGGGACAGAGAGGGAACAGAGAGAGAGGGGCGGAGAGAGTGGGACAGAGAGAGGGGTCAAAGAGAGAGGGGGTCAGAGAGAGAAGGGGACAGAGGGAGGGGGGACAGAGAGATGGTGACAGAGAGGGCGTAGAGAGAGGGCGACAAAGTTAGAGGCACAGAGAAAGGGGGATCAGAGAGAGGGGGGAGAGAGAGAGGGGGAGATAGAGAGGGGGAGAGAGAGGGGGAGAGAGAGAGGGGGACAGAGAGAGGGAGGCAGAGAGAGCGGGTGAGAGAGAGAGGCAGACAGAGAGAGGGGACAGCGAGTGGGGGAGATGAAGGGGATCAGAGAGAGGGGGACAAAGAGAGAGGGGACATATAGAGGCGGGACACAGAGGGGGGACAGAGAGAGGAGGGCAGAGAGAGAGTGACAGAAAGAGACGACAGAGAGTGGGGGAGATAGAGGTGGTCAGAGAGAGAGAGAGACAGAGAGAGAGGGACAGAGAGAGGGGGGGACAGAGAGAGAGGGGGACAGAGAGAGTGGGGGACAGAGAGAGAGGGGGACAGAGAGAGGGGATCAGAGAGAGAGGGGACAAAGAGAAAGGGGGTCAGAGAGAGGGGGTCAGAGAGAGAGGGGACAGAGAGGGACAGAGAGAGAGGGGACAGAGGTAGAGGGGCAGAGAGAGGGGGCAGAGAGATGGGGGGAAGAGAGAGAGGGGGAAGAGAGAGGGGTACAGGGAGTGGGAGTGATAGAGTGGGTCAGAGATGGGGGACAGAAAAAGTGGGAGGTAGAGGGGGTCAGAGAGAGGGGGACAGAGAGATGGGCACAGCGAGAGGGGCACAGAGAGTGGGGGAGATAGATGGGGACAGAGAGAGAGAGTGGGGAAAGAGAGAGAGATCGGGGCAGAGATAGTGGAACAGAGTGAGGGGTTCAGAGAGAGAGAGGGGGACAGAGAGAGAGGGGGGAACAGAGAGAGGGGGTCAGAGAGAGGGGGGACAGAGAGAGGGGCACAGAGAAAGGGGAGCAGAGAGAGGGCGTGAGAGAGAGTGTGACGGAAAAGGCAGAGGTAGAGGGGGTCACAGAGAGGGGGGATAGAGGGGGATAGAGGGTGGGTGACAGAGAATGGGGGTCAGAGGAAGGGGTACAGAGTGGGGGTGAGAGAGGGGGTCAGAGAGTGGGGGGATGGAGGGGGGAACAGAGAGAAAGGGAACAGAGAAAGTGGGGGACAGAGAGAGGGGGACATAGAGGGTGGGGGACAGAGAGAGCGGGGGACAGAAAGAGAGGGACAGAGAGAGGCAGACAGAGTGGGGGTGAGAAGGGGGGACAGAGAGAGGGGTGACAGAGAGAGAGTGGGACAGAAAGAGAGGGACAGAGAGAGGGGGGCAGAGAGAGGATGACAGAGAGAGGATGACAGAGAGAGGGGGGGACAGAGAGAGAGGGGGGGAGAGAGAGAAGGGGGACAGAGGGAGGGGGGACAGAGAGATGGTGACAGAGAGGGCGTAGAGAGAGGGCGACAAAGTTAGAGGCACAGAGAAAGGGGGATCAGAGAGAGGGGGGAGAGAGAGAGGGGGAGATAGAGAGGGGGAGAGAGAGGGGGAGAGAGAGAGGGGGACAGAGAGAGGGAGGCAGAGAGAGCGGGTGAGAGAGAGAGGCAGACAGAGAGAGGGGACAGCGAGTGGGGGAGATGAAGGGGATCAGAGAGAGGGGGACAAAGAGAGAGGGGACATATAGAGGCGGGACACAGAGGGGGGACAGAGAGAGGAGGGCAGAGAGAGAGTGACAGAAAGAGACGACAGAGAGTGGGGGAGATAGAGGTGGTCAGAGAGAGAGAGAGACAGAGAGAGAGGGACAGAGAGAGGGGGGGACAGAGAGAGAGGGGGACAGAGAGAGTGGGGGACAGAGAGAGAGGGGGACAGAGAGAGGGGATCAGAGAGAGAGGGGACAAAGAGAAAGGGGGTCAGAGAGAGGGGGTCAGAGAGAGAGGGGACAGAGAGGGACAGAGAGAGAGGGGACAGAGGTAGAGGGGCAGAGAGAGGGGGCAGAGAGATGGGGGGAAGAGAGAGAGGGGGAAGAGAGAGGGGTACAGGGAGTGGGAGTGATAGAGTGGGTCAGAGATGGGGGACAGAAAAAGTGGGAGGTAGAGGGGGTCAGAGAGAGGGGGACAGAGAGATGGGCACAGCGAGAGGGGCACAGAGAGTGGGGGAGATAGATGGGGACAGAGAGAGAGAGTGGGGAAAGAGAGAGAGATCGGGGCAGAGATAGTGGAACAGAGTGAGGGGTTCAGAGAGAGAGAGGGGGACAGAGAGAGAGGGGGGAACAGAGAGAGGGGGTCAGAGAGAGGGGGGACAGAGAGAGGGGCACAGAGAAAGGGGAGCAGAGAGAGGGCGTGAGAGAGAGTGTGACGGAAAAGGCAGAGGTAGAGGGGGTCACAGAGAGGGGGGATAGAGGGGGATAGAGGGTGGGTGACAGAGAATGGGGGTCAGAGGAAGGGGTACAGAGTGGGGGTGAGAGAGGGGGTCAGAGAGTGGGGGGATGGAGGGGGGAACAGAGAGAAAGGGAACAGAGAAAGTGGGGGACAGAGAGAGGGGGACATAGAGGGTGGGGGACAGAGAGAGCGGGGGACAGAAAGAGAGGGACAGAGAGAGGCAGACAGAGTGGGGGTGAGAAGGGGGGACAGAGAGAGGGGTGACAGAGAGAGAGTGGGACAGAAAGAGAGGGACAGAGAGAGGGGGGCAGAGAGAGGATGACAGAGAGAGGATGACAGAGAGAGGGGGGGACAGAGAGAGAGGGGGGGAGAGAGAGAGGGGGCGACCGGGGGGGAAGAGAGAGGGGGGCAGAGAGAGAAGGGGACAGAGAAAGAGGGGGACAGAGAGACGGGGACAGAGAGAGAGGGGAAAACAGACAGAGGGGGGCAGAGAGAGGGGGGAACAGAGAGAGGGGGACAGAGAGAGAGGGGGGCTGAGAGAGACGGGGGGCAGAGAGAGAGAGGGGGACAGGGAGAGAGGGAGACAGAGCGAGAGGGGACAGAGAGAGGGGTGGACAGAGAGGGGAAGGCAGAGAGAGCGGGGGTCAGAGAGGGGGGGACAGAGAGGGGGGCAGAGGGGGTCGACAGAGGGGGTACAGGGAGGGGGGACAGAGAGGGGGGACAGAGAGAGGGGTACAGAGAGAGAAGTGGACAGAGAGAGGGCAGGACAGAGAGTGATGGGACAGGGAGAGAGAGGTCAGAGAGAAGGCGACGGGGGGGGGGGACAGTGAGAGAGAGGGTGGACAGACAGAGGGGGGACAGAGAGAGGGGCGACAGAGAGAGAAGGGGATAGAGAGAGAAGGGGACAGAGAGATGGCGACAGAGAGTGGATGACAGAGAGGCGGGACAGAGAGAGGGGGACAGAGAGAGAGGGGATGAGTGAGAGAGAGAGGGGGAGAGGGGGGGATGAGAGAGGGGGCAGAGAGAGAAGGGGACAGAGAAAGAGGGGGACAGAGAGAGAGGGGGACAGAGAGAGGGGAACAGAGAGACGGGGACAGAGAGAGAGGGGACAGAGTGAGGGGGGCAGAGAGAGAGGGGGTCAGAGAGAGGGGGGCAGAGAGAGGGCGAGGGAGAGAGGGGGACAGAGAGAGAGGGACAGAGAGAGAAGGGGAAAGAGAGAGAGGGGGACAGAGAGGAAGGGGGACAGAGAGAGAGGGGGCAGAAAGAGAGGGAGACAGAGAGAGGGGAACAGATGGAATGGGGGACAGAGAGAGAGGGGGCAGAGAGAGAGGGGGCAAGGAGAGATGGGGAAGAGATGGCGAGAGATAAAGAGGAGGCAGAGAGAGAGGGGGACAGAGAGAGAGGGGGAGACAGAGAGAGAGGGGAACAGAGAGAGAGAGGGGTAAGAGAGAGAGGGGCAGAGAGAGAGGGGGGTAGAGACAGGGGGCAGAGAGAGAGGGGGCAGACAGAGAGGGGAACAGAGGGAGAGAGGGGCAGAGAGAGTGTGGAGCAGAGAGAGGGGCAGACAAGGGAGGGCAGAGAGAGGGGAGGCAGAGAGAGGGGAGCAGAGAGAGAGAGGACAGATGAGAGGGGACAGTGAGAGAGGGGGACAGCGAGAGAGGGGGACAGAGGGAGTGGGGGACAGAGAGAGAGAGGGGCAGAGAGAGGGGGGCAGAGAGAGAGAGTGGGAAAGAGAGCGGGGGACAGAGAGGGGGGACAGAGAGAGAAAGGGGACAGAGAGAGAGAGAGGGACGGGGGGGGAACAGAGAGAGGTGGGAGACAGAGAGACGGGGACAGTGAGAGGGGGGGCAGAGAGAGAGGTAAACAGAGAGAGAGGGAGACAGAGAGAGAGGGGGACAGAGAGGGGGGAGCAGAGAGAGGGGTGGACAGAGAGGGGGAGGCAGAGAGGGAAGGAGAGAGAGAGAAGTGGACAGAGAGAGGGCAGGACAGAGCGAGAGGGGACAGAGAGAGAGGGGTCAGAGAGAAGGCGACAGAGGGGAGGGATAGTGAGAGAGAGGGTGGGCAGAGAGAGAGGGGACAGAGAGAGGGGGACAGAGAGAGGGGGACAGAGAGAGGAGGAGAGAGAGAGAGGAGGACAGAGAGGGGGGACAGAGAGAGAGGGGATAGAGACAGAGGGAGTAGAGAGAGAGGGGACAGAGAGAGAGGGAGACTGAGAGAGAGGGGGACAGAGAGAGAGAGGGGAAAGAGAGGGTTGGGGGAAGAGAGAGGGGGGACAGTGAGGGGGGGACAGAGAGAGAGGGGCAGAGAGAGTGGGACAGAGAGAGGGGTCAAAGAAAGGGGGGGTCAGAGAGAGAAGGGGTCAGAGAGAGAAGGGGACAGAGGGAGGGGGGACAGAGAGATGGTGACAGAGAGGGCGTAGAGAGAGGGCGACAGAGTTAGAGGGACAGAGAAAGGGGGATCAGAGAGAGGTGGGAGATAGAGAGGGGGAGAGAGAAAGGGAGAGAGAGAGGGGGACAAAGAGAGGGAGACAGAGAGAGGGAGGCAGAGAGAGCGGGTGAGAGAGAGAGAGGCAGACAGAGAGAGGGGACAGCGAGTGGGGGAAATGGAGGGGATCAGAGAGAGGGGGACAGAGAGAGAGGGGACATATAGAGGCGGGACAGAGAGGGGGGACAGAGAGAGGAGGGCAGAGAGAGGGTGACAGAAAGAGAGGACAGAGAGTGGGGGAGATAGAGGTGGTCAGAGAGAGAGGGACAGAGAGAGAGGGGATCAGAGAGAGAGGAGGAAAGAGAGCGGGGGACAGAGCGGGGGGCAGAGGGGGCGGACAGAGTGGGGTACAGAGAGGGGGGACAGATAGAGAAAGGTTACAGAGAGAGAGACAGGGACGGGGGGGCAGAGAGAGGCGGGAGACAGAGAGACGTGGACAGAGAGAGAGGGGCAGAGTGAGAGGGAAACAGAGAGAGAGGGAGACAGAGAGAGAGGGGGACAGAGGGGGGGGGACAGAGAGAGGGGTGGACAGAGAGGGGGAGGCAGAGAGGGAAGGAGAGAGAGAGAGAAGTGGACAGAGAGAGGGCAGGACAGAGCGAGAGGGGACAGAGAGAGAGGGGTCAGAGAGAAGGCGACAGAGGGGAGGAACAGAGACGGGAGTTACAGAGAGAGAATGGGATAGAAAGAGAAGGGGACAGAGATATGGCGACAGAGAGAGGATGACAGAGAGAGAGGGGGACAGAGAGAGAGGGGGACAGAGAGTGGGGGGACAGAGAGAGAGAGGACAGAGAGAGGGGGACAGAGAGAGGGGGATAGAGAGAGGAGGACAGAGAGAGGAGGACAGAGAGGGGGGACAGAGAGAGAGGGGATAGAGACAGAGGGCGTAGAGAGAGCGGGGACAGAGAGAGAGGGAGACTGAGAGAGAGGGGGACAGAGAGAGAGGGGGAAAGAGAGGGTTGGGGGGAAGAGAGGGGGGGAGAGTGAGTGGGGGACAGAGAGAGATGGACAGCGAGAGGGGGGACAGAGAGAGGGGAAAGATAGAGGCGGGTGGGAGGGAGAGGGGGGGACAGGGAGAGGGCGACAGAGAGAGGGGGCACAGAGAGTGGGGGAGATAGAAGGGGACAGAGAGGGAACAGAGAGAGAGGGGCAGAGAGAGAAGGGGACAGTGGGAGGGGGGACAGAGAGATGGTGACAGAGAGGGCGTAGAGAGAGGGCGACAGAGTTAGAGGCACAGAGAAAGGGGGATCAGAGAGAGGGGGGAGATAGAGAGGGGGAGAGAGAGGGGGAGAGAGAGAGGGGGACAGAGAGAGGGAGGCAGAGAGAGCGGGTGAGAGAGAGAGGCAGACAGAGAGAGGGTACAGCGAGTGGGGGAGATGGAGGGGATCAGAGAGAGGGGGACAAAGAGAGAGGGGCCATATAGAGGCGGGACAGAGAGGGGGTTCAGAGAGAGGAGGGCAGAGAAAGGGTGACAGAAAGAGACGACAGAGAGTGGGGGGGATAGAGGTGGTCAGAGAGAGTGGGACAGAGAGAGAGGGGGACAGAGAGAGAGGGGGACAGAGAGAGAGGGGGACAGAGAGAGGGGATCAGAGAGAGAGGGGACAGAGAGAAAGGGGGTCAGAGAGAGGGGGACAGAGAGAGAGGGGGACAGAGAGAGGTGGGCAGAGAGGGGGGCATAGAGAGGGGGCGGGCAGAGAGGGGGGGGACAGAGAGAGAGGGGGGACATAGAGAGAGGGGGACAGAGAGAGAGGGGGACAGAGAGAGAGGGGGGACAGAGAGAGAGGGGACAGAGAGGGGGGGGGCAGAGAGAGAGGGGGACAGAGAGAGAGGGGGGACAGAGAGAGAGGGGGACAGAGAGAGAGGGGGGACAGAGAGAGAGGGGGTCAGAGAGAGGTGGGACAGAGAGAGAGGGGGACAGAGAGAGAGGGGGACAGGAGAGAGAGGGGGGACAGAGAGAGAGGGGACAGAGAGGGGGGGGCAGAGAGAGAGGGGGACAGAGAGAGAGGGGGGACAGAGAGAGAGGGGGACAGAGAGAGAGGGGGGACAGAGAGAGAGGGGGACAGAGAGAGAGGGGGGACAGAGAGAGAGGGGGGACAGAGAGAGAGGGGGGACAGAGAGAGAGGGGGACAGAGAGAGGTGGGACAGAGAGGGGGGGGACAGAGAGAGAGGGGGGACAGAGAGAGGGGGGACAGAGAGGGGGGAAGTAGAGGGCATGAGAGAGAGGGGGACAGAGGGAGGGGCACAGAGAGTGGGGGAGGTAGAGAGGGGACAGAGAGAGAGGGGACAGAGGTAGAGGGGCAGAGAGAGGGGGCAGAGAGACGGGGAAGAGAGAGAGGGGAAGAGAGAGGGGTACAGGGAGTGGGGGTGATAGAGGGGGTCAGAGAGTGGGGGGGATGGAGGGGGGAACAGAGGGAAAGGGGACAGAGAATGTGGGAGACAGAGAGAGGGGGACAGAGAGGGTGGGGGACAGAGAGAGTGGGGGACAGAAAGAGAGGGACAGAGAGAGGGGGGCAGAGAGAGGCAGACAGAGTGGGGGTGAGAAGGGGGGACAGAGAGAGGGGTGACAGAGAGAGAGTGGGACAGAAAGAGAGGGACAGAGAGAGCGGGGCAGAGAGAGGATGACAGAGAGAGGATGACAGAGAGAGTGGGGGACCGAGAGAGAGGGGGCAGAGAGAGAGGGGGACAGAGAGACGGGGACAGAGAGAGAGGGGGACAGAGAGCGAGGCGGGCAGAGAGAGGGGGACAGAGAGAGGGGGGAACACAGACAGAGGGGGCAGAGAGAGGAGGGGAACAGAGAGAGGGGGACAGAGAGAGAGGGGGCTGAGAGAGACGGGGGCAGAGAGAGAGAGGGGGCCAGAGAGAGAGGGGGGCAGAGAGAGAGGGGGGACAGAGAGACGGAGGGGACAGAGAGACGGGGGGGTGGAAGGAGAGAGTGGGGACAGAGAATGGGGGGAAAGAGAGAGAAGGACACACAGAGAGGGGGTCAGAGAGAGGGGAAGGATAGAGAGAGAGGGGTACAGAGAGAGAGGGGGACAAGGGGGGACAGAGAGAGGCGGGGGACAGAGAGAGGGAGGACAGAGAGAGAGGGGGACAGAGAGAGGGAGACAGAGAGAGAGAGGGGACAGAGAGAGGGGTGGACAGAGGGGGGGGGACAGAGAGGGTGGCAGAGGTGGTCGACAGTGGGGTTACAGGGAGGGGGGACAGAGAGCGGGGGACAGAGAGAGGGGTACAGAGAGGGAAGTGGACAGAGAGAGGGCAGGACAGAGAGAGATGGGACAGAGAGAGAGTGGTCAGAGAGAAGGCGACGGGGGGGGACAGTGAGAGAGAGGGTGGACAGAGAGAGGGGGGACAGAGAGAGGGGCGACAGAGAGAGAAGGGGACAGAGAGATGGTGAAAGAGAGAGGATGACAGAGAGGCGGGACAGAGAGAGAGGGGGACAGAGAGAGAGGGGATGAGTGAGATAGAGAGGGGGAGAGGGGGGATGAGAGAGGTGGCAGAGAGAGAAGGGGACAGAGAAAGAGGGGGACAGAGAGAGAAGGGATAGAGAGAGAAGGGGACAGAGAGAGAGGGGATGAGTGAGAGAGAGAGGGGGAGGGGGGGATGAGAGAGGGGGCAGGGAGAGAAGGGGGACAGAGAAAGAGGGGGACAGAGAGAGAGGGGGACAGAGAGAGGGGAACAGAGAGACGGGGACAGAGAGAGAGGGGACAGAGAGAGAGGGGGGCAGAGAGAGGGCGAGAGAGAGAGGGGGGCAGAGAGAGAGGGACAGAGAGAGAAGGGGAAAGAGAGAGAGGGGGACAGAGGAGGAAGGGGGACAGAGAGAGAGGGGGTAGAAAGAGAGGGAGACAGAGAGAGGGGGAACAGATGGAATGGGGGACAGAGAGAGATGGGGGCAGAGAGATGGGGGCAGAGAGAGGGGCAGAGAGAGCGAGAGATAAAGAGGGGGCAGAGAGAGAGGGTGACAGAGAGAGGGAGACAGAGAGAGGAAGGCAGAGAGAGGGGGTGAGAGAGAGAGGCAGACAGAAAGAGGGGGACAGTGTGTGGGGAGATGGAGGGGATCAGAGAGAGGGGACAGAGAGAGAGGGGACATATAGAGGCGGGACAGAGAGGGGGGACAGAGAGAGGAGGGCAGAGAGAGGGTGACAGAAAGAGAGGACAGAGAGTGGGGGAGATAGAGGTGGTCAGAGAGAGAGGGACAGAGAGAGAGGGGGTCAGAGAGAGAGGGGGACAGAGAGAGTGGGGGACAGAGAGAGGGGATCAGAGAGAAAGGGGGACAGAGAGAGTGGGGGACAGAGAGAGGGGGGGACAGAGAGAGGGGGGGACAGAGAGAGGGGGACAGAGAGAAAGTGGGGCAGGGAGAGTGGGGGACAGAGAGAGGGGGGGACAGAGAGAGGGGGGGACAGAGAGAGGGGATCAGAGAGAAAGGGGGACAGAGAGAGTGGGGGACAGAGAGAGGGGGGTCAGAAAGAGAGGGGACAGAGAGAAAGGGGGGCAGGGAGAGTGGGACAGAGTGAGAGGGTAAGAGAGAGGGGGGGACAGAGAGAGGTGGGCAGAGAGGGGGCAAAGAGAGGGGGCAGAGAGAGGGAGGAACAGAGAGAGGGAGAAAGAGAGAGGCAGGTGGGAGGAGGGGGGGGGGGGGGGGGGGGGGGGTGGGGGGGGGGGGGGGGGGGGGGGGGGGGGGGGGGGGGGGGGGGGGGGGGGGGGGGGAGGGGGGGGGGGGGGGGGGGGGGGGGGGGGGGGGGGGGGGGGGGGGGGGGGGGGGGGGGGGGGGGGGGGGGGGGGGGGGGGGGGGGGGGGGGGGGGGGGGGGAGCAGAGAGAGAGGGGCAGAGAGAGTCGGACAGAGTGAGGGGGGACAGACAGAGGGGGGACAGAGAGAGAGTGGAACAGAGAGAGAGGGGGACAGAGAGAGGGGGGGGACAGAGAGAAGGGGACAGAGAGAGGGGGGACAGAGAGAGAGGGGGACAGAGAGAGGGGGACAGAGAGAGGGGGGACAGAGAGAGGGAGAAAGAGAGAGGCAGGTGGGAGGGAGGGGAGCAGAGAGAGAGGGGCAGAGAGAATTGGATAGAGTGAGGGGGACAGACAGAGGGGGACAGAGAGAAAGGGGGGCAGGGAGAGTGGGGGACAGAGAGAGGGGGACAGAGAGAGAGGGGGGACAGAGAGAGGGGGGGGGACAGAGAGAGAGGGTGGACAGAGAGAGAGGGGGGACAGAGAGAGAGGGGGGACAGAGAGAGAGGGGGGACAGAGAGAGAGGGGGACAGAGAGAGGGGGACAGAGAGAGGGGGGACAGAGAGAGAGAGGGGACAGAGAGAGGGGGACAGAGAGAGGGGGGACAGAGAGAGAGGGGGACAGAGAGAGAGGGGGACAGAGAGAGGGGGACAGAGAGAGAGGGGGGACAGAGAGAGAGGGGGGACAGAGAGAGAGGGGGGACAGAGAGAGAGGGGGACAGAGAGAGGGGGACAGAGAGAGGGGGGACAGAGAGAGAGGGGGACAGAGAGAGGGGGACAGAGAGAGGGGGGACAGAGAGAGGGGGGGACAGAGAGAGAGGGGGGGACAGAGAGAGGGGGAACAGAGAGAGAGGGGGGACAGAGAGAGGGGCGCAGAGAGAGGGGGACAGAGAGAGGGGGGACAGAGAGAGGGGGAAGTAGAGGGGGTGAGAGAGAGGGGGACAGAAAGAGGGGGAGGTAGAGGGGGTCAGAGAGAGGACAGAGAGAGGGGCACAGAGAGTGGGGGAGGTAGAGGGGATCAGAGAGGGGGACAGAGAGAGGGGCACAGAGAGTGGGGGAGGTAGAGAGGGACAGAGAGAGAGTGGAGAGAGCTAGAGGGGCAGAGAGAGGGGGCAGTGAGAGGGGGAAGAGAGAGAGGGGCACAGGGAGTGGGGGAGATAGACGGGGTCAGAGAGGGGGACAGAAAAAGTGGGAGGTAGAGGGGGTCAGAGAGAGGGGGACAGAGAGATGGGCACAGAGAGAGGGGCACAGAGAGTGGGGGAGATAGAGGGGGACAGAGAGAGAGGGGCAGAGAGAGTGGGACAGAGTGAGTGGGTCAGAGAGAGAGAGGGGACGGGGCGGGGCAGAGAGAGGGGGACAAAGAGAGGGGGGACAGAGAGAGTGGGACAGAGAGAGGGGACAGAGAGAGGGGGACAAGGAAAGGCGCACAGACAAAGGGGGCAGAGAGAGGGGCGCAGAGAGAAGGGGAGATAGAGGGGGTCAGAGAGAGGGGGACGGAAAAGGCGGAGGTAGAGGGGGTCAGAGAGAGGGGGGATAGAGGGGGACAGAGAGTGGGGGACAGAGAATGGGGGTCAGAGAAAGGGGTACAGAGTGGGGGTGAGAGAGGGGTTCAGAGAGTGGGGGGATGGGGGGGACAGAGAGAGAGGGGACAGAGAAAGTGGGGGACAGAGAGAGGGGGACAGAGAGGGTGGGGGACAGAGAGAGGGGGGACAGAGAGTGGGGGACAGAAAGAGAGGGACAGAGAGAGGGGGACAGAGAGAGGGGGGGCAGAGAGAAAGGGGGGCAGGGAGAGTGGGACAGAGTGAGAGGGTAAGAGAGAGGGGGACAGAGAGAGAGGGGGACAGAGAGAGAGGGGGACAGAGAGAGGGGGGAAAGAGAGGGGGGCAGAGAGAGGGTGAAGTAGAGGGGGTGAGAGAGAGCGGGACAGAAAGAGGGGGAGGTAGAGGGGGTCAGGGAGAGGGGGACAGAGGGAGGGGCACAGAGAGTGCGGGAGGTAGAGGGGATCAGAGAGGGGGACAGAGAGAGGGGGGACAGAGCTAGAGGGGCAGAGAGAGGGGGAAGAGAGAGAGGGGCACAGGGAGTGGGGGAGATAGAGGGGGTCAGAGAGAGGGGGAAGAGAGAGAGGGGCACAGGGAGTGGGGGAGATAGAGGGGGTCAGACAGTGGGGACAGAAAAAGTGGGAGGTAGAGGGGGTCAGAGAGAGGGGGACAGAGAGATGAGCACAGAGAGAGGGGCACAGAGAGTGGGGGAGATAGAGGGGGACAGAGAGAGAGGGGCAGAGATATCGGGGCAGAGAGAGTGGGACAGAGTGTGTGGGTCAGAGAGAGAGAGGGGACGGGGCGGGGCAGAGAGAGGGGGACAAAGAGAGGGGGGACAGAGAGAGTGGGACAGAGAGAGGGGCACAAGGAAAGGCGCACAGACAAAGGGGGCAGAGAGAGGGGCGCAGAGAGAAGGGGAGATAGAGGGGGTCAGAGAGAGGGGGACGGAAAAGGCGGAGGTCGAGGGGGTCAGAGAGAGGGGGGATAGAGGGGGACAGAGAGTGGGGGACAGAGAATGGGGGTCAGAGAAAGGGGTACAGAGTGGGGGTGAGAGAGGGGGTCAGAGAGTGGGGGTATGGAGGGGGGGACAGAGAGAGAGGGGACAGAGAAAGTGGGGGACAGAGAGAGGGGGACAGAGAGGTTGGGTGACAGAGAGAGGGAGGACAGAGAGAGGGGGGACAGAGAGAGAGGGGCAGAGGGAGGGAGGCAGAGAGAGTGGCACAGAGAGAGGGGGGCAGAGAGAGGGGGACAGAGAGAGGGGGCAGAGAGTGGGGGAAAGAGAGGAGGGGTACAGAGTGGGGGTGAGAGAGGGGTCAGAGAGTGGGGGGATGGAGGGGGGGACAGAGAGAGAGGGGACAGAGAAAGTGGGGTACAGAGAGAGGGGGACAGAGAGAGGGGGACAGAGAGAGGGGGACAGAGAGAGGGGGCAGAGAGTGGGGGAAAGAGAGGAGGGGTACAGAGTGGGGGTTAGAGAGGAGTTCAGAGAGTGAGGGGATGGAGAGAGTGGGGGCAGAGAGAGAGGGGACAGAGAGAGCGGGGGAAAGAGAGAGAGAGGGGCGGGGGGGCAGAGAGAGGGGGACAGAGAGAGGAGGACAGAGAGAGGGCGAGATACAGGGGGACAGAGAGAGTGGATCAGAGAGAGGCGGGTGGCAGAGAGCGCGGGACAGAGAGAGAGAGGGGGGGACAGAGAGATGGGGACAGAGAGAGAGGCGGGTGGGAGAGTGCGTGGGACAGAGCGAGGGGGGACAGAGAGAGAGGGGACAAAGGGGGGGACAGAGAGCGGGGCGACAGAGAGGGGGGATAGAGAGAGGGGGATAGATAGAGGGGGATAGAGATAGGGGGACAGAAAACGTCGGAGGTTGAGGGGGTCAGAGAGAGGGGAAGATAGAGGGCGACAGAGTGAGAAGGACAGAGAGTGGGCAACAGAGAGTTGGGGACAGAGAGTGGGGGACAGAGAGAGGGGTATAAAGTGGAGGTGAGAGAGGGGGTCAGAGATTGGGGGGATGGAGAGTGTTGGGGACAGAGAGAGAGGTGACAGAGAGAGTGGGGGACAGAGAGAGAGGGGGACAGAGAGAGAGGGGGACAGAGAGAGAGAGGGGGACAGACAGGGGGGATAGAGGGAGGGGGACAGCGAGAGAGGGGGACAGAGAGAGGGGGCAGAGGGAGGGCGACAGAGAGAGGGGGACAGAGAGTGGGGGACAGAGAGAGGGGTATAAAGTGGAGGTGAGAGAGGGGGTCAGAGATTGGGGGGATGGAGAGTGTTGGGGACAGAGAGAGAGGTGACTGAGAGAGTGGGGGACAGAGAGAGAGGGGGACAGAGAGAGAGGGGGACAGATAGAGAGAGGGGGACAGACAGGGGGGATAGAGGGAGGGGGACAGCGAGAGAGGGGGCAGAGAGAGGGGGCAGAGAGAGGGGGACAGAGAGTGGGGGACAGAGAGTGGGGGACAGAGAGAGGGGTATAAAGTGGAGGTGAGAGAGGGGGTCAGAGATTGGGGGGATGGAGAGTGTTGGGACAGAGAGAGAGGTGACAGAGAGAGTGGGGGACAGAGAGAGAGGGGGACAGAGAGAAAGGGGGACGGAGAGAGATAGGGGGACACACAGGGGGGATAGAGGGAGGGGGACAGCGTGAGAGGGGGACAGAGAGAGGGGGCAGAGGGAGGGCGACAGAAAGAGGGGGACAGAGAGAGGGGGACAGAGAGAGTGGGACAGAGAGAGGCGGGTGGGGGACAGAGAGTGGGTCAGACAGAGAGGGTCAGAGAGAGAGGGACAGTGAGAGGGGGCAGAGGGAGGGCGACAGAGAGAGTGGGACAGAGAGAGGCGGACAGAGAGAGAGGCGTGTGCGAGAGAGAGGGGGTCAGAGAGAGGCGGGTGGGAGGGAGAGTGGGACAGAGATAGAGGGGGAGAGAGAGGGGGGACAAAGAGGGGTGATAGAGGGATGCGGGTGGGAGAGAGAGGGGGCAGAGAGAGGGGGACAGAGAGAGGGCGACAGATGGGGGGAGAAGAGAGCGGGGGTGAGAGAGAGGCGAGTGGGAGAGGGAGGGTCAGAGAGAGAGGGCGACGGAGAGAGTGGGACAGAGAGTGGGTCAGATAGAGGGGGTCAGAGAGAGGTGTACAGAGAGAGGGGGACAGAGAGAGAGGGACAGAGGGAGGGCGACAGAGAGAGGGGGACAGAGAGAGGGGGACAGAGAGAGGTGGGTGGGATAGAGCGCGGGACGGGGGGGACAGAGAGAGTGGGACAGAGAGAGAGGCGTGTGCGAGAGACAGGGGGTCAGAGAGAGGCGGGTGTGAGGGAGAGCGTGACAGAGATAGAGGGGAAGAGAGAGAGGGAGACAAAGATGGGGATAGAGGGAGGCGGGTGGGAGAGAGAGAGGGCAGAGATAGGCGGACAGAGAGAGGGCGACAGATGGGGGGAGAAGAGAGCGGGGGTGCGAGAGAGGCGGGTGGGAGAGGGAGGGTCAGAGAGTGAGGGCGACAGAGAGAGTGGGACAGAGAGTGGGTCAGATAGAGGGGTCAGAGAGTGGTGGTCAGAGAGAGGGGGACAGAGAGAGCGGGACAGAGAGAGAGGGACAGAGAGAGGCGGGTGGGGGACAGACAGTGGGTCAGACAGAGGGGGTCAGAGAGAGGGGGACAGAGAGAGGGGGACAGAGAGAGTGGGACAGAGAGATGGTTACAGAGTGGGGGTGAGAGAGGGGGTCAGAGAGTGGGGGGATGGAGAGAGTGGGGCACAGAGATAGAGGGGACAGAGAGGGTGGGGGGCAGAGAGGGAGGGGGCAGAGAGAGGGCGAAGAGAGGGGGGACAGAGAGCGGGGGAGAGTGAGGGGGACAGAGAGAGAGGGACAGAGAGACGGGGACAGAGAGAGGGGGACAGAGAGACGGGGACAGAGAGACGGGGACAGAGAGACGGGGAGATAGAGGGGGTCAGAGAGAGGGCGTCAGAGAGAGAGAGGGACAGAGAGAGAGGGGGACAAAGAGGGGGGATAGAGGGAGATGGGTGGGAGAGAGTGGGGGACAGAGAGTGGGTCAGACAGAGGAGGTCTGAGTGAGTGGGACAGGGAGAGGCCGTCAGAGAGAGTGGGACAGAGAGAGGGCGACAGAGAGAGGGCGAAAGAGAGAGGGGGACAGAGAGAGGGGGGACAGAAAGAGAGGTGGACAGAGAGAGGGGGGACAGAAAGAGAGGTGGACAGAGAGAGAGGGGGTCAGAGAGACGGGGGACAGAGAGAGGGGGACAGAGAGAGGGGGATAGAGAGAGAGGTGGGTGTGAGACGGAGGAGTCAGAGAGAGGCGGGTGGGAGGTAGAGAGGGACAGAGAGAGAGGTAAAAGAGAGAGAGTAGAACAAAGAGGGTGGATAGAGGGAGGCGGGTGGGAGAGAGAGGGGGCAGAGAGAGTGGGGACAGAGAGTGGGCGACAGAGAGAGTGGGTCAGATAGAGAGGGGACAGAGAGAGAGGGGGACAGAGAGAGAGGTGGACAGAGAGAGGGGGGACAGAGAGACGGGGGACAAAGAGAGGAGGGACAGAGAGATGGGGACAGAGAGATGGGGGACAGAGAGAGTGGGGGACAGACAGAGGGGGGACAGAGAGAGAGTGGGTCAGATAAAGGGGGACAGAGAGAGGGGGGGACAGAGAGACGGGGGACAGAGAGATGGGGGACAGAGAGAGAGGGGGACAGAGAGAGAGGGGGACAGAGACAGGGGGACAGAGACAGAGGGGGACAGAGAAGGACAGAGAGAGGGGGTCAGAGAGAGAGCGACAGAGAGAGTGGGACAGAGAGTGGGTCAGATAGAGGGGGTCAGAGAGAGGTGGACAGAGAGAGAGGGGATAAATATAGAGGGGGCACAGAGAGGGCGACAGAGAAAGGGCGACAGAGAGAGAGGGGGTCAGAGAGAGGCAGTGTCAGAGAGGGGGACAGATAGGAGGGACAGAGAGAGGTGTTCAGAGAGAGAGGGGGGAACAGAGAGAGAGGGGACAGAGAGAGGGGGGACAGAGAGAGAGCAGACAGAGGGAGGGGACAGAGAGGGGGGACAGAGATTGGGGCCAGAGAGTGGGAGACAGAGAGAGGCGTACAGAGTGGGGGTGAGAGAGGGGGTCAGAGGGTGGTGGGATGTAGAGAGTGGGGGACAGAGAGAGGGGGGTACAGAGAGAGTGGGGAACAGAGAGAGGGGAACAGAGGGGGGGGACAGAGAGAGAGAGGGGCAGAGAGGAGGGGCAGAGATAGGGGGACAGAGAGAGGGGGACAGAGAGAGTGCGAGATAGAGGGGGACAGAGAGAGGGGGTCAGAGAGAGGGGGACAGAGTGAGGGGACAGGGAAAGGGCAACAGAGATGGGTGATCGAGGGAGGGGGACAGAGAGAGACGGGGGCAAAGGGGGGGATAGAGGGAGACGGGTGGGAGAGAGAGCGGGGGACAAGGAGAGGGACAGAGAATGAGGCAGGTGGGAGAGAGAGGGGGTCAGAGAGAGGCGGGTGGGAGAGTGCGTTGGACAGAGCGAGAGGGGAACAGAGAGAGAGGGGGACAAAGAGGAGGGATAGAGGAAGACAGGTGGGAGAGAGAGGGGGACAGAGAGTGGGGGGATGGAGGGAGTTGGGGACAGAGAGAGAGGTGACAGAGAGAGTGGGGGACAGAGAGAGAGGGGGACAGAGAGAGAGGGGGACAGACAAAGGGGGACAGAGAAAGGGCAACAGAGATGGGTGATCGAGGGAGGGGGACAGAGAGAGACGGGGGCAAAGGGGGGCATAGAGGGAGACGGGTGGGAGAGAGCGGGGGACAAAGAGTGGGTCAGACAGAGGGGGTCAGAGAGAGGGGGACAGAGAGAGGGGGCAGAGGGAGGGCGACAGAGAGAGAGGGACAGAGAGGGGGGACAGAGGGAGGGCGACAGAGAGAGGGGGACAGAGAGAGAGGCAGGTGCGAGAGAGGGGGGTCAGAGAGAGGCGGGTGGGAGGGAGAGCGGGACAGAGAGAGAGGGGGACAGAGAGAGAGGGGGAAAAAGAGGGGGGATAGAGGGAGGCGGGCGGGAGAGAGGGGCAACAGAAAGAGTGGGACAGAATTGGGACAGATAGAGGGGGTCAGAGAGAGGGGGACAGAGAGAGAGGGGGACAGAGAGAGAGGGGGACAGAGAGAGAGGGGGACAGAGAGAGGTGGACAGAGAGAGGGGGACAGAGAGAGGCGGGTGGGAGAGAGCGCGGGACAGAGAGAGAGAGAGGGGGGGACAGAGAGAGGGGGACAGAGAGAGAGAGGCGGGTGGGAGAGAGGGGGCAGGGAGAGTAGGACAGGGAGAGGGCGACAGACGGGGGTGAGAGAGCGGGGGAAAGAGAGAGAGGGGACAGACACGGGGGACAGAGAGGGACGGGGCAGAGAGAGGGACGGGGCAGAGAGAGAGGGACAGAGAGAGGGTAACAGAGAGACGGGGACAGAGAGACGGGGACAGAGAGACAGGGGGACAGAGAGAGAGGGACAGAGAGACGGGGACAGAGAGACGGGGACAGAGAGACGGGGAGATAGAGGGGGTCAGAGAGAGGGCGTCAGAGAGAGAGGGGGACAGAGAGAGAGGGGGACAAAGAGGGAGGATAGAGGGAGACGGGTGGGAGAGAGAGGGGGACAGAGAGTGGGTCAGACAGAGGGGGTCTGAGTGAGTGGGACAGAGAGAGGGGGGACAGAGAGAGAGGTGGACAGAGAGAGAGGGGGTCAGAGAGAGGGGGATAGAGAGAGGAGACAGAAAGAGGAGGGTAGAGAGAGAGGTGGGTGTGAGGCGGAGGAGTCAAAGAGAGGCGGGTGGGAGGGAGAGAGGGAAAAGAGAGAGAGTAGAACAAAGACGGGGGATAGAGGGAGGTGGGTGGGAGAGAGGGGGTCATAGAGAGGGTGACAGAGAGAAGGCGACAGAGAGAGTGGGTCAGATAGAGGGGGGACAGAGAGAGGGGGGACAGAGAGAGGGGGGACAGATAGAGGGGAAGGTAGAGGGTGTCAGAGAGAGGGGGAGATAGAGGGGGACATAGAGGGGGGACAGAGATTGGGGCCAGAGAGTGGGGGACAGAGAGGGGTACAGAGTGGGGGTGAGAGACGGGGTCAGAGGGTGGTAGGGGACAGAGAGGGGGGGACAGAGAGAGTGGGTAACAGAGAGAGGGGGACAGAGGGGGGAGACAGAGAGAGAGAGGGGCAGAGAGGGGGGCAGAGATAGGGGGACAGAGACAGAGGGACAGAGAGAGGGCGAGATAGAGGGGGACAGAAAGAGGGGGTCAGAGAGAGTGGGACAGAGTGAGGGGGCAGAGAGAGAGGAGGACAGAGTGAGGGGGACAGAGAGAGGCGGGTGGGAGAGAGAGTGGGTCAGAGAGAGGAGGGTGGGAGAGTGCGTGGGACACAGAGCGAGAGGGGAACAGAGAGAAAGGGGGACAAAGAGGGGGGATAGAGGGAGACAGGTGGGAGAGAGAGGGGGACAGAGAGTGGGGGACAGAGAGAGGGGCGACAGAGAGAGGGGCGACAGAGAGAGGGGGATAGAGAGAGGGGCATAGAGAGAGGGGTATAGAGAGAGGGGATAGAGAGAGGGGGACAGAAAAATCGGAGGTAGAGGGGGTCAGAGAGAGGGGGATATAGAGGGCGACAGAGAGGTGGACAGAGAGAGAGGGACAGAGTGTGGGGGACAGAGACTGGAGGACAGAGAGAGGGGTAAGAGTGGGGGTGAGAGTGGGGGGATGGAGAGAGTTGGGGACAGAGAGAGAGGTGACAGAGAGAGTGGGGAACAGAGAGAGAGGGGGACAGAGAGAGAGGGGGACAGAGAAAGAGGGACAGAGAGAGGGCAATCGAGACCAGTGATAGAGGGAGGGGGACAGAGAGAGAGGGGGGCAAAGGGGGGGATAGAGGGATACTGGTGGGAGAGAGAGGGGGACAGAGAGAGGGCGACAGACAGAGGGGGGCAGAGACCTGGGAGAGAGAGAGGCGGGTGGGAGAGCGAGGGGGTCATAGAGGGGGGGACAGAGAGAGGGGGCAGAGAGAGGGCGACAGAGATAGGGCGACAGAGAGAGGGCGATAGAGAGAGTGGGTCAGATAGAGGGGGGAACAGAGAGAGAGGAGGACAGAGAGAGAGGGACAGAGAGAGAGGGGGTCAGAGAGAGGGGGTGTCAGAGAGGTGGACAGAGAGGGGGGGATAGAGAGAGAGGCGGGTGGTAGAGAGAGGGGGTCAGAGAGAGAGGCGGGTGGGAGAGTGCGTGGGACAGAGCGAGAGGGGAACAGAGAGAGAGGGGGACAAAGAGGGGGGATAGAGGGAGACGGGTTGGAGAGAGAGGGGGATAGAGAGTGGGTCAGACAGAGGTGGACAGAGAAAGGGGGACAAAGAGGGGGGAGAGAGAGGGGGATAGAGAGAGGGGAACAGAGAGAGGCGGGACAGAGAGAGTGGGACAGAGAGAGATGGGGACAGAGAGAGATGTGGACAGAGAGAGAAGGACATAGAGAGAGAGAGGAGGTCAGAGAGAGAGGAGGACAGAGAGAGAGGAGGACAGAGAGAGACTGGGAGAGGCACAGAGAGTGCGGGAGGTAGAGGGGGGTCAGAGAGAGGGGACAGAGAGAGGGCATCAGAGAGAGGCGGGTGGGAGAGAGCGCGGGACAGAGAGAGAGGGGGACAAAGCGGGGGGATAGAGGGAGATGGGTGGGAGAGAGAGGGGGTGAAAGAGTGGGTCAGACAGTGGGGGGTAAGAGAGAGGGCGACAGAGAGGGGGACAGAGAGTTGGGGAGAGACGGGGGGAGAGAGGGAGGCGGGTGGGAGAGAGAGTGGGGCAGAGAGAGGGGACAGAGGGGGGGCAGAGAGCGGGGGTGAGAGAGAAGCGGGTGGGAGAGAGGGGGTCAGAGAGAGAGGGGGACAGAGTGAGAGGCGTACAGAGAGAGGGGGACAGAGAGAGGGGGGAACAGAGGGAGGGGGGACAGAGGGAGAGGGACAGAGGGAGGGGGTCAGAGAGAGAGCGGGAGGTCAGAGAGAGAGGGAATCAGAGAGGGGGGGACAGAGAGAGAAGACACAGAGACAGGGGGGACAGAGAGAGGGGGACAGAGAGAGAGGGGGAAGAGAGAGGGCGACAGAGAGAGAGGGGGAACAGAGAGACGGGGACAGAAAGAGGGAGAGGTAGAGGGGTTCAGAGAGAGGGGGACAGAGAGAGGGGCAGATAGAGGGGGGCAGAGAGGGGCGGCAGAGGGAGAGGCACAGAGAGTGCGGGAGGTAGAGGGGGTCAGAGAGAGGGGGACAGAGAGAGGGGCACAGAGAGTGGGGGAGATAGAGGGGGACAGAGAAAGAGGGGATAGAGAGAGGGGGCAGAGAGAGTGGGTCAGAGTGAGGGGTCAGAGAGAGAGGGGAAACAGAGAGAGGGGAAAAGAGAGAGGGGGAGATAGAGGGGGTCAGAGAGAGGGGGCACTGAGAGGGGGTCAAAGAGAGGGGGTGGGACAGAGGGGGGGAAAGAGAGGGGGGAACAGAGAGAGAGGGGGGCAGAGATAGAGGGGCAGAGAGAGATGGGGCAGAGAGAGGGAGACAGTGTGAGGGGGGCAGAGTGAGGGGGCAGAGAGAGAGGGGGCAGAGAGAGAGTGAAAAGAGAGTGGGGGACAGAGAGAGCGGTACAGAGTGTGGGAAAGGGAGGGAGTCAGAGACAGGAGGACAGCGAGAGTGGGACAGAGAGAGGGGGGGACAGAGAGAGAGGGGGACAGAGAGAGAGGCGGAGAGAGAGGGGGGGCAGAGAGAGGAGCACAGAGTGTGGGGGAGATAGCGGGGCTCAGAGAGAGGAGAACATAGAGGGGGACAGAGAGTGGAGGACAGAGAGTGCGGGACAGAGAGTGGCGGACAGAGAGAGAGGACAGAGAGAGGGTGAAGAGTGGGGGAGAGAGGGGGTCAGAGAGAGGGGGACAGAGAGAGACGGAGCAGAGAGAGGGGGCAGAGAGCGGGGGAGAGATAGAGGGCGACAGAGAGATGGCGACAGAGAGAGGGGGACAGAGAGAGGGGAAGACAGAGGTGGTCAAAGGGAGTGGGGCAGAGAGAGGGGGTGGACAGAGAGTTGGGGGGACTGAGAGTGGGGGGGGCAGGGGGGTAGAGGGAAGGGGGCAGGGGGGACAGAGAGAGGTGGGGACAGAGAGAGGGGGGGCAGAGAGAGGGCGACAAAGAGAGTGTCACAGAGAGTGGGGGAGATAGAGGGGGACAGAGAGAGGGTGATATAGAGGGGGACTACGAGAGAAGGAGTCAGAGACAGAGGGGGACAGTGAGAGAGGGGGGCAGAGAAATGGCGACAGAGAGAGGGTGACAGAGAGAGTGGGGGACAGAGAGAGAGGGGGCAGAGAGAGGGGGACAGAGAGAGGGGGACAGAGAGAAAAGGGGGCAGAGAGAGAGGGGGACAGAGAGAGAGGGGCAGAGAGAGATGGGGCAGACAGAAGGGGACAGAGTGAGAAGGGCAGAGAGAGAGGGTCAGAGAGGGGGACAGAGAGACGGGGATATACAGGGGGACATATAAAGAGGGGACAGAGAGTGGGGGACAGAGAGAGGAGTACAGAGTGGGGGAGAGAGAGGGAATCAGAGAGATGGGGGCAGAGAGAGGGCGACAGAGAGAGGGGGACAGAGAGTGGGGGGGCGGAGACTGGGGGGACGGAGAGAGCTGGCGACGGAGAGAGGGGGGAACAGAGAGAGAGGGGGACAGAGAGAGTTGGACAGAGAGAGATGGGGACAGAGAGAGATGTGGACAGAGAGAGGAGGACAGAGAGAGAGAGGAGGTCAGAGAGAGAGGAGGACAGAGAGAGAGGAGGACAGAGAGAGGCAGGTGGAAGAGAGAGGGGGACAGAGAGAGGGCGACAGAGAAAGGGGAGATAGAGGGATCAGAGAGAGGCGGAGACAGACAGTGGGGAGATGGAGAGAGTGTGGGACAGAGAGAGAGAGAGAGTGGGTCAGAGAGGGGGGCAGGGAGAGATGGAGCAGAGAGAGGGGTAGAGATAGAGGGGACAGAGAGAGGGGGACAGAGTGAGAGGGGGACAGAGCGAGGGGGGGGAAGAGAGAGGCCGGTGGAATGGAGAGGAGGGCAGAGAGGGCGACAGAGAGAAGAGCACAGAGAGTGGGGGGAGATAGCGGGGCTCAGAGAGAGGGGGACAGAGAGAGGGGGAAAGAGAGAGGGAGGGACAGAAAGAGGGGTGGACAGAAAGAGGGGGGGACAGAGAGAGGGGGGGACAGAGAGTGGGGGGACAGAGAGAGGGGGGACAGAGAGAGTGGGGGACAGAGAGGGGGGGGGACAGAGAGAGAGGGACAGAGAGAGAGGCGGGTGGGAGAGAGGGGGTCAGAGAGAGGCTGGTGGGAGAGAGAGGGGGACAGAGAGAGGGGGACAGAGAAAGGGGAGATAGAGGTTGACAAAGGGAGGGGTAGATAGAGGGGTTCAGAGCGAAGGGTGCAGAGATAGTAGTACAGCAAGTGGGGAAGATAGAGGGGGACAGAGTGTGGGACAAAAAGAGGGAGTGGTAGAGGGGGTCAGAGAGAGGGGAAGATAGAGGGGACAGAGAGAGAAGGGGAGAGAGAGGGGGGACAGAGATAGAAGGGGTACAGAGAGAGGGGGACAGAGAGAGGGCGACAGAGAGAGGGGCACAGAGAGTGGAGGAGATAGAGGGGGTCAGAGAGAGAGGGACAGAGAGAGGGTGATATAGAGGGGGACAGCAAGAGAGGGGGTCAGAGACAGAGGGGACAGAGAGAGGGGGGCTGAGAAATGGCGACACAGAGAGGGTGACAGAGAGGGGACAGAGAGAGAGGGGACAGAGAGAGAGGGGGGCAGAGAGAGAGGGGGGACAGAGAGAGAGGGGGCAGAGGGGGGCAACAGAGTGGGGGACATAGAGCGGGGGAGATAGAGGGGCACAGAGAGAGACAGGGGGACGGGGGGGATAGTGAGGGGGGACAGAGAGAGGTTGGTGGAAGGGAGAGGGAGGCAGTGAGAGAGGGCGACAGAGAGAGGGGCACAGAGAGTGGGGGACAAAGAGTGGGGAGATGGAGAGAGTGGGGGACAGAGAGAGAGAAGGGGTCAGAGAGGGGGACAGAGAGAGACGGAGCAGAGAGAGGGCGACAGAGAGGAGGGCAGAAAGCGGGGTAGAGATAGAGGGGACAGAGAGAGGGGGGACAGAGAGATGGCGACAGAGAGAGGGGGGACAGAGAGAGGGGGACAGAGAGAGGGGAAGACAGAGGTGGTCAAAGGGAGTGGGGCAGAGAGAGGGGGTGGACAGAGAGTTGGGGGGAATGAGAGTGGGGGGGGCAGGGGGGTAGAGGGAAGGGGGTAGGGGGGACAGAGAGAGGTGGGGACAGAGAGAGGGGGGACAGAGAGAGGGCGACAGAGAGAGTGTCACAGAGAGTGGGGGAGATAGAGGGGGTCAGAGAGAGGGGAACAGAGAGAGGGTGATATAGAGGGGGACTACGAGAGAAGGAGTCAGAGACAGAGGGGGACAGTGAGAGAGGGGGGCAGAGAAATGGCGACAGAGAGAGGGTGACAGAGAGAGTGGGGGACAGAGAGAGAGGGGGCAGAGAGAGGGCGACAGAGAGAGGGGGACAGAGAGAAAAGGGGGCAGAGAGAGAGGGGGACAGAGAGAGAGGGGCAGAGAGAGATGGGGCAGACAGAAGGGGACAGAGTGAGAAGGGCAGAGAGAGAGGGTCAGAGAGGGGGACAGAGAGACGGGGATATACAGGGGGACATATAAAGAGGGGACAGAGAGTGGGGGACAGAGAGAGGAGTACAGAGTGGGGGAGAGAGAGGGAATCAGAGAGATGGGGGCAGAGAGAGGGCGACAGAGAGAGGGGGACAGAGAGTGGGGGGGCGGAGACTGGGGTGACGGAGAGAGCTGGCGACGGAGAGAGGGGGGAACAGAGAGAGAGGGGGACAGAGAGAGTTGGACAGAGAGAGATGGGGACAGAGAGAGATGTGGACAGAGAGAGGAGGACAGAGAGAGAGAGGAGGTCAGAGAGAGAGGAGGACAGAGAGAGAGGAGGACAGAGAGAGGCAGGTGGAAGAGAGAGGGGGACAGAGAGAGGGCGACAGAGAAAGGGGAGATAGAGGGATCAGAGAGAGGCGGAGACAGACAGTGGGGAGATGGAGAGAGTGTGGGACAGAGAGAGAGAGAGAGTGGGTCAGAGAGGGGGGCAGGGAGAGATGGAGCAGAGAGAGGGGTAGAGATAGAGGGGACAGAGAGAGGGGGACAGAGTGAGAGGGGGACAGAGCGAGGGGGGGGAAGAGAGAGGCCGGTGGAATGGAGAGGAGGGCAGAGAGGGCGACAGAGAGAAGAGCACAGAGAGTGGGGGGAGATAGCGGGGCTCAGAGAGAGGGGGACAGAGAGAGGGGGAAAGAGAGAGGGAGGGACAGAAAGAGGGGTGGACAGAAAGAGGGGGGACAGAGAGAGGGGGGGACAGAGAGTGGGGGGACAGAGAGAGGGGGGACAGAGAGAGTGGGGGACAGAGAGGGGGGGGGGGACAGAGAGAGAGGGACAGAGAGAGAGGCGGGTGGGAGAGAGGGGGTCAGAGAGAGGCTGGTGGGAGAGAGAGGGGGACAGAGAGAGGGGGACAGAGAAAGGGGAGATAGAGGTTGACAAAGGGAGGGGTAGATAGAGGGGTTCAGAGCGAAGGGTGCAGAGATAGTAGTACAGCAAGTGGGGAAGATAGAGGGGGACAGAGTGTGGGACAAAAAGAGGGAGTGGTAGAGGGGGTCAGAGAGAGGGGAAGATAGAGGGGACAGAGAGAGAAGGGGAGAGAGAGGGGGGACAGAGATAGAAGGGGTACAGAGAGAGGGGGACAGAGAGAGGGCGACAGAGAGAGGGGCACAGAGAGTGGAGGAGATAGAGGGGGTCAGAGAGAGAGGGACAGAGAGAGGGTGATATAGAGGGGGACAGCAAGAGAGGGGGTCAGAGACAGAGGGGACAGAGAGAGGGGGGCTGAGAAATGGCGACACAGAGAGGGTGACAGAGAGGGGACAGAGAGAGAGGGGACAGAGAGAGAGGGGGGCAGAGAGAGAGGGGGGACAGAGAGAGAGGGGGCAGAGGGGGGCAACAGAGTGGGGGACATAGAGCGGGGGAGATAGAGGGGCACAGAGAGAGACAGGGGGACGGGGGGGATAGTGAGGGGGGACAGAGAGAGGTTGGTGGAAGGGAGAGGGAGGCAGTGAGAGAGGGCGACAGAGAGAGGGGCACAGAGAGTGGGGGACAAAGAGTGGGGAGATGGAGAGAGTGGGGGACAGAGAGAGAGAAGGGGTCAGAGAGGGGGGCAGAGAGAGACGGAGCAGAGAGAGGGCGACAGAGAGGAGGGCAGAAAGCGGGGTAGAGATAGAGGGGACAGAGAGAGGGGGGACAGAGAGATGGCGACAGAGAGAGGGGGGACAGAGAGAGGGGGACAGAGAGAGGGGAAGACAGAGGTGGTCAAAGGGAGTGGGGCAGAGAGAGGGGGTGGACAGAGAGTTGGGGGGAATGAGAGTGGGGGGGCAGGGGGGTAGAGGGAAGGGGGTAGGGGGGACAGAGAGAGGTGGGGACAGAGAGAGGGGGGACAGAGAGAGGGCGACAGAGAGAGTGTCACAGAGAGTGGGGGAGATAGAGGGGGTCAGAGAGAGGGGAACAGAGAGAGGGTGATATAGAGGGGGACTACGAGAGAAGGAGTCAGAGACAGAGGGGGACAGTGAGAGAGGGGGGCAGAGAAATGGCGACAGAGAGAGGGTGACAGAGAGAGTGGGGGACAGAGAGAGAGGGGGCAGAGAGAGGGCGACAGAGAGAGGGGGACAGAGAGAAAAGGGGGCAGAGAGAGAGGGGGACAGAGAGAGAGGGGCAGAGAGAGATGGGGCAGACAGAAGGGGACAGAGTGAGAAGGGCAGAGAGAGAGGGTCAGAGAGGGGGACAGAGAGACGGGGATATACAGGGGGACATATAAAGAGGGGACAGAGAGTGGGGGACAGAGAGAGGAGTACAGAGTGGGGGAGAGAGAGGGAATCAGAGAGATGGGGGCAGAGAGAGGGCGACAGAGAGAGGGGGACAGAGATTGGGGGGGCGGAGACTGGGAGGGGACGGAGAGAGGTGGGGACAGAGAGAGGGGGGAACAGAGAGAGAGGGGGACAGAGAGAGTGGGACAGAGAGAGATGGGGACAGAGAGAGATGGGGACAGAGAGAGATGTGGACAGAGAGAGGAGGACAGAGAGAGAGAGGAGGTCAGAGAGAGAGGAGGACAGAGAGAGAGGAGGACAGAGAGAGGCAGGTGGAAGAGAGGGGGGGACAGAGAGAGGGGGACAGAGAAAGGGGAGATAGAGGGGTCAGAGAGAGGCGGAGACAGACAGTGGGGAGATGGAGAGAGTGTGGGACAGAGAGAGAGAGAGAGAGGGGGTCAGAGAGGGGGGCAGGGAGAGATGGAGCAGAGAGAGGGGTAGAGACAGAGGGGACAGAGAGAGGGGGACAGAGTGAGAGGGGGACAGAGCGAGGGGGGGAAGAGAGAGGCCGGTGGAAGGGAGAGGAGGGCAGAGAGGGCGACAGAGAGAAGAGCACAGAGAGTGGGGGGAGATAGCGGGGCTCAGAGAGAGGGGGACAGAGAGAGGGGGAAAGAGAGAGGGAGGGACAGAAAGAGGGGTGGACAGATAGAGGGGGGGACAGAGAGAGGGGGGACAGAGAGAGTGGGGGACAGACATGGGGGGTCAGAGAGAGACAGAGAGAGAGGCGGGTGGGAGAGAGGGGGTCAGAGAGAGGCTGGTGGGAGAGAGAGGGGGACAGAGAGAGGGGGACAGAGAAAGGGGAGATAGAGGTTGACAATGGGAGGGGTAGATAGAGGGGTTCAGAGCGAAGGGTGCAGAGATAGTAGTACAGCAAGTGGGGAAGATAGAGGGGGACAGAGAGTGGGACAAAAAGAGGGAGTGGTAGAGGGGGTCAGAGAGAGGGGAAGATAGAGGGGACAGAGAGAGAAGGGGAGAGAGAGGGGGGGACAGAGATAGAAGGGGTACAGAGAGAGGGGGACAGAGAGAGGGCGACAGAGAGAGGGGCACAGAGAGTGGAGGAGATAGAGGGGGTCAGAGAGAGTTGGACAGAGAGAGGGCGATATAGAGGGGGACAGCAAGAATGGGGGTCAGAGACAGAGGAGACAGTGAGAGAGGGGGGCTGAGAAATGGCGACACAGAGAGGGTGACAGAGAGGGGACAGAGAGAGAGGGGACAGAGAGAGAGGGGGCAGAGGGGGGCAACAGAGTGGGGGACGAGAGCGGGGGAGATAGAGGGGGACAGAGAGAGACAGGGGGACGGGGGGATAGTGAGGGTGACAGAGAGAGGTTGGTGGAAGGGAGAGGGAGGCAGTGAGAGAGGGCGACAGAGAGAGGGGCACAGAGAGTGGGGGACAAAGAGTGGGGAGATGGAGAGAGTGGGGGACAGAGAGAGAGAAGGGGTCAGAGAGGGGGGCAGAGAGAGACGGAGCAGAGAGAGGGCGACAGAGAGGAGGGCAGAGAGCGGGGTAGAGATAGAGGGGACAGAGAGAAGGGGACAGAGAGAGGGTGGACAGAGAGAGGGGGGACAGAGAGAGGGGGGACAGAGAGAGGGTGGACAGAGAGAGGAGGGGACAGAGAGAGGGGGGACAGAGAGAGGGGACAGAGAGAGGGTGGACAGAGAGAGGGGGGACAGAGAGAGGGGGGACAGAGAGAGGTGGACAGAGAGAGGGGGGACAGAGAGAGGGGGACAGAGAGAGGGGGGACAGAGAGAGGGGACAGAGAGAGGGTGGACAGAGAGAGGGGGGACAGAGAGAGGGGACAGAGAGAGGGGGACAAAGGGAGTGGGGAGATGGAGAGAGTGGGGGACAGAGAGAGAGAAGGGGTCAGAAAGGGGTGCAGAGAGAGACGGAGCAGAGAGAGGGCGACAGAGAGGGGGGCAGAGAGCGGGGTAGAGATAGAGGGGACAGAGAGGGGGGGACAGAGAGAGGGGGGACAGAGAGAGGGGGGACAGAGAGAGGGGGGACAGAGAGAGGGGGGACAGAGAGAGGGGAACAGAGAGAGTGGGACAGAGAGAGGGTGGACAGAGAGAGGGGACAGAGAGAGGGTGGACAGAGAGAGGGGACAGAGAGAGGGTGGACAGAGAGAGGCCGACAGAGGGAGGGGGACAGAGAGAGGTGGGGACAGAGAGAGGGGGTGACAGAGGGAGGGGGACAGAGAAAGGGGGACAGAGAGAGATGCGGTGGGTGAGAGAAGGGGTCTGAGAGAGGCGGGTGGGAGAGAGAGGGCGACAGAGATAGGGGGAACAGAGAGAGCCGGACAGACAGACAGACGGGGACAGAGAGAAGGGGACAGAGAGGGGGGCACGGAGAGGGGGGCACGGAGAGGGGGGCACGGAGAGGGGGACAGAGAGTGGGACAGAGAGAGGGGTACTGAGAGTCGGGGAGATAGAGGGGGACAAAAAGACGGGGGAAAAGAGGGGGAGGTAGAGATGGTCAGAGGGAGGGGGACAGATAGTGGGGTACTGAGAGTGGGGGAGATAGAGGGGGACAAAAAGAGGGGGAGGTAGACGGGGTCAGAGGGAGGGGGGAGATTGAGGGGGACAGAGAGAGAGGGGGGACAGAGGGGCTGACAGAGGGGGGAAACGGGGGGAGAGAGAGAGGGGGGTACAGAGAGAGGCGGATGGAAGGGAGAGGGGGCAGAGAGAGGGGGACAGAGAGTGGGGGACAAAGAGTGGGGAGATGGAGAGAGTGAGGGACAGAGAGAGAGAGGGGGTCAGACAGGGGTGCAGAGAGAGACGGAGCAGAGACAGGGCGACAGAGAGGGGGGCAGAGAGCGGGGTAGAGATAGAGGTGACACAGAGAGAGGGACAGAGAGAGGCCGACAGAGAGAGTGGATAGAGAGAGGGGGGGGACATTGACAGAGTGGACAGAGAGAGGGAGGGACAGAGGGAGGGGGACAGAGAGAGATGTGGTGGGAGAGAGAGGGGATCTGAGAGAGGCGGGTGGGAGAGAGAGGGGGACAGAGATAGGGGGAACAGAGAGGCCGGACTGAGAGAGAGGGGGACAGAGAGAGAGGGGGACAAAGAGGGGGGATAGCGAGGCGGGTGGGAGAGAGAGGGGGACAGAGAGAGGGGCACAGAGAGAGGGGGAGATAGATGTGGACAAAGGGAGGGGGACAGAGAGAGAAGCACAGAGAGTGAGAGAGATAGAGGGGGTCAGAGCGAATGGTACAGAGAGAGTGGTACAGAGAGTGGGGGAGATAGAGGGGGACAGAGATGGGGGTACAGAGACGGGGGGACAGAGGGGGGGACAGGGGGGGACATAGAGAGGGGGGACAGATAGAGGGGTTCAGAGAGAGGGGGGAAAGAGTGAGGCGGGTGGAAGGGAGGGGGGGCAGAGAGAGGGTGACAGAGAGAGGGGCACAGAGAGGGTGGATATAGGGGGGTCAGAGAAAGGGGAACCGAGAGAAGGGCACAGAGAGAGGGGGACAAAGAGTGGGGGACAAAGAGTGGGGAGATGGAGAGAGTGGGGGACAGAGAGAGTGAGGGGGTCAGAGAGGGGGATACTGAGAGTGGGGAGATAGACGGGGACAAAAAGAGGGGGACCAAAAGAGGGGCAGGTAGAGGGGGTCAGAGGGAGGGGTAGAGAGAGGGGGGTACAGAGAGGGGGGGAGATAGAGGGGGACAAAAAGAGGGGGAGGTAGAGGGGGTCAGAGAGAGGTGGACAGATAGAGGGGCACAGAGAGTGGGGGGGATAGAGGGGGACAGAGAGAGAGGGTACGGAGATAGAGAAGGGGGACAGAGAGAGCGAGAGAGAGAGGCCGTTGGGAAAGAGAGGGTGTCCGAGCGAGGCTGGTGGGAGAGAGAGGGGGACAGAGATAGGGGGAACAGAGAGAGGGGGAGATAGATGTGGTCAAAGGGAGGGGGACAGAGAGTGGGGCACAGAGAGTGAGAGAGATAGAGGGGGTCAGAGCGAATGGTACAGAGAGAGTGGTGCAGAGAGTGGGGGAGATAGAGAGGGACAGAGAGGGGGACAAAAAGAGGGGGTGGTAGAGGGGGTCAGAGAGAGGGGGAACAGAGAGAGGGGCAAAGCGAGTGGGGGAGATGGGGGGTACAGAGAGGGGGGGCAGAGGATGGGGGACAGAGAGGGGGGAGACAGAGAGGCGGGGACAGAGAGGGGGTTACAGAGAGGGGGGACGGGGGGACAGAAAGAGGGGGGACAGATAGAGGGGGGACAGAGAGAGGGGGTCAGAGAGAGGCGGTTGGAAGGGAGAGGGGGCAGAGAGAGAACGACAGAGAGAGTGGCACAGAGATTGGGTGGAAAAGAGTGGGGAGATGGAGAGAGTGGGTGACCGAGAGAGAGAGGGGGTCAGAGAGGGGGGCAGAGAGAGGGGGGACAGAGAGAGGGGGGACAGAGAGACGGGGACAGAGAGAGAGGGGAACAGAGAGAGAGGCGACAGAGAGAGGGGGACAGAGAGAGAGGGGGACAAAGGGGGGGGACAGAGAGAGAGGGGGTCAGAGAGAGAGAGGCGACAGAGAGAGGGGGACAGAGAGAGAGGGGGACAAAGAGGGGGGATAGCGAGGCGGGTGGGAGAGAGAGGGGGACAGAGAGCGGGATACAGAGAGAGGGGCTCAGAGAGGGGAACAGAGAGGGGGGTACTAAGAGTGGGGGAGATAGAGGGGGACAAATAGATGTGGAGGTAGAGGGGGTCAGAGGGAGGGGGACAGAGAGTGGGGTACTGAGAGTGGAAGAGATAGAGGGGGACAAAAAGAGGGGAGATAGAGGGAGTCAGAGGGAGGGGTAGAGAGAGGGGGTATAGAGAGTTGGGGAGATAGAGGGGGACAGAGAGAGTGGGGCAGAGAGAGGGGGGGGAGAGAGAGAGAGAATGGGACAGAGAGAGAGGGGGACAGAGAGAGGGGGGGCAGAGAGAGAGGGGGACAGAGAGAGGGGGACAGAGAGAGAGGGGGACACAGAGAGAGGGGGGACAGAGAGAGAGAGACGGGGCAGAGTGTAGAGGAGATAGAGGGAGTCAGAGAGAGGGGGGTCAGAGAGAGGAGGAACAGAGGTGGGGCCAGTGAGAGGGGGACAGCGAGAGGGGGACACGGGGAGGGGGCGCAGTGAGGGGGTACAGAGAGAGGCAGGTGGGAGAGAGTGTGGGGGCAGAGAGAGGGGGACAGAGAGGGGGGCGACAGAGAGAGGGGCGTGGGAGAGAGGGGGGCGACAGAGAGAGACGGGCGACAGAGGGGGAGACAGGAGGGGGGTTGGAGGGGCCGTGGTAGACAGAGAGGGGTACAGAGTGGGGTACAAAGGGGGGACAGGGAAGGGGAGACAGAGAAGGGGGGCAGAGAAGGGGGGACAGAGAGGGGGGGAAAAGAGGGGGGGACAGAGGGGGCAGAGAGGGGGATACAGAGAGGGGGGTTCAGAGAGGGGGGGTACAGACAGGGGGGACAGAGAGAGAGAGAGCGGGACAGAGAGAGCGCGGGACAGAGAGAGAGGGGGGCAGAGAGAGACATGGGGGCAGACGGAGGGGGACAGAGTGAGAGGGGCAGAGAGAGAGGGGGGACAGAGAGAGGTGGGGACAGAGAGAGAGAGGGTAGGACAGAGAGAGAGAGAGCGGGACAGAGAGAGCGGGACAGAGAGAGAGGGGCACAGAGAGAGGGGGCAGAGAGAGAGGGGAATGGGCAGAGGGGACAGACAGAGAGAGAGGGGGCCAGAGTGAGGGGGCAGAGAGAGAGGGGGACAGAGAGAGGGGGGTGACAGAAAGAGAAGGAGACAGAGAGAGAGAGGGGACAGAGAGGGGGAGGGACAGAGAGAGGGGGGACAGAGAGAGGGGGGACAGAGAGAGAGGGGCACAGAGAGAGAGAGGAGGACAAGGAGAGAGGGGGGGAGAGAGAGAGGGGAGACGGGGAGGGACAGAGGGGGGGACAGAGGGTTGGGAGGGTGGGGGTACAGAGAAGGGGGTTCAGAGAAGCGGGGGACCGAGAAGGGGGGGACAGAGAGAGAGAGCGGGACAGAGAGAGCGTGGGACAGAGAGAGAGAGGGGCAGAGAGAGAGAGGGGCAGAGAGAGAGGGGAAAGAGAGGGGGGAAGAGAGAGGTGGGGGGACAGAGAGGGAGTGACAGAGAGAGAGGGGGACAGAGAGAGGGGGGTACAGAGAGAGCGGGACAGAGAGAGGGGACAGAGAGAGGGGGGGACAGAGAGAGAGGGGCAGATAGAGATGGGGCAGAGAGAGAGGGGAAAGAGAGGGGGGAAGAGAGAGGTGGGGGGACAGAGAGAGGGAGTGACAGAGAGAGAGGGGACAGAGAGAGAGGGGGTACAGAGAGCGGGGCAGAGAGAGGGGACAGAGAGAGGGGGGACAGAGAGAGGAGGGACAGAGAGAGGGAGTGACAGAGAGAGAGGGGGACAGAGAGAGGGGAGGACAGAGAGAGAGGGGGACGGAGAGAGGGAGTGACAGAGAGAGGGGGACAGAGAGAGGGGGGGACAGAGAGCGCGGGACAGAGAGAGAGGGCAGAGAGAGGGACAGAGAGTGTGACAGAGTGGGGGCTACTGAGAGTGGAAGAGATAGAGGGGGACAAAAAGAGGGGAGATAGAGGGGGTCAGAGGGAGGGGAAGAGAGAGGGGGGTAAATAGAGTGGGGGAGATAGAGGGGGGACAGAGGGAGGGGTAGAGAGAGGGGGTTACAGAGAGTGGGGGAGATAGAGGGGGACAGAGAGAAAGGGGCAGAGAGAGGGGGACAGAGAGAGAGAGGGGACAGAGAGAGAGGGGGACAGAGAGAGAGAGGGGGGCAGAGAGAGAGGGGGACAGAGAGAGGGGGAGAGAGAGAGAGGGGGACAGAGAGAGGGGGGACAGAGAGAGAGGGGGCAGAGAGACGGGGGACAGAGAGAGGGGGGCAGAGAGATAGGGGGACAGAGAGGGGGGTACAGAGAGGGGGGACAGAGAGGGGGCGACAGAGAGAGGGAGACTGAGATAGGGGGGACAGAGAGAGAGGTGGGACAGAGAGAGGGGGGATGGGGGGAACAGGAGGGGTGTCGGGTGAACAGAGGAGGGGACAGAGAAGGGGGGACAGAGAAGGGGAGGCAGAGAATGAGGGCAGAGGGGGGGTACATTGGGAGGTACAGAGAGGGGGGCAAAGGGAGAGGGGGGACAGAGAGAGTGGGGCACAGAGAGAGAGAGCGCGGGACAGAGAGAGAGCGGGACAGAGAGAGAGAGAGGGGCAGAGAGAGATGGGGCAGACGGAGGGGGACAGAGTGAGAGGGGCAGAGAGAGAGAGATGGGGGGACAGAGAGAGAGAGAGGGGGACAGAGAGACACGGGACAGAGAGAGAGAGGGGCAAGAGAGAGAGGGGGGGACAGAGAGAGGGGGTTCAGAGAGAGGGGGGGACAAATAGGGGGTGAACAGAGAGGGGTGGGTACAGAGAGAGGGGGTGAAAGAGAGAGGTGGGTACGGGGGGGACAGAGAGAGGGGCAGAGGGAGAGGGGCAGAGAGAGATGGGGCAGACAGAGGGGGACAGAGTGATGGGTATTGAGAGAGAGGGGGGCAGAGAGAGAAAAAGAGACTGGGGGAACAGAGAGAGGGCTACAGAGTGGGGAAAAGAGAGGGAGTCAGAGAGAGTGTGACAGATAGAGGAGGACAGAGAGAGAGGGGGACCGAGACAGAGGGGGACAGAGAGAGAGGGGAACAGAAACAGAGGGGGACAGAGAGAGAGGGGGACAGAGAGAGGGGGGGACAGAGAGAGAGGGGGGACAGAGAGAGGAGGGGACAGAGAGAGGGGAGACAGAGAGAGGGGGGGGACAAAGAGGGGGTGAACAGAGAGAGGTGGGTACAGAGAGAGGGGGTGAAAGAGAGAAGTGGGTACAGAGGTGGGGGGGACAGAGAGAGAGTGGGGCAGATAGAGCGGGGCAGAGAGAGATGGGCAGAGAGAGATGTGGGCAGACAGAGGGGGACAGAGTGATGGGTATTGAGAGAGAGGTGGCAGAGAGAGAAAAAGAGACTGGGGGAACAGAGAGAGGGCTACAGAGTGGGGAAAAGAGAGGGAGTCAGAGAGAGGGTGACAGATAGAGGAGGACAGATAGAGAGGGGGACAGAGACAGAGGGGGACAGAGAGAGAGGGGAACAGAGACAGAGGGGGACAGAGAGAGAGGGGGACAGAGAGAGGGGGGACAGAGAGAGAGGGGGGGACAGAGAGAGGAGAGGACAGAGAGAGGGGGACAGAGAGAGGGGGGATAAAGAGGGGGTGAACAGAGAGAGGTGGGTACAGAGAGAGGGGGTGAAAGAGAGAAGTGGGTACAGAGGTGGGGGGGAGAGAGAGAGAGAGAGTGGGGCAGATAGAGCGGGGTAGAGAGAGAGGGGCAGAGAGAGATGTGGGGCAGACAGAGGGGGACAGAGTGATGGGTATTGAGAGAGAGGGGGCAGAGAGAGAAAAAGAGACTGGGGGAACAGAGAGAGGGCTACAGAGTGGGGAAAAGAGAGGGAGTCAGAGAGAGGGTGACAGATAGAGGAGGACAGATAGAGAGGGGGACAGAGACAGAGGGGGACAGAGAGAGAGGGGAACAGAGACAGAGGGGGACAGAGAGAGAGGGGGACAGAGAGAGTGGGGACAGAGAGAGAGGGGGTTACGGTGAGAGGAGGGGACAGAGAGAGGGGGACAGAGAGAGGGGACAGAGAGAGGGGGGGACAAAGAGGTGGTGAACAGAGAGAGCTGGGTACAGAGACAGGGGGTGATAGAAAGAGGTGGGTACAGAGAGGTGGGGGACAGAGAGAGAGAGTGGGGCAGAAAGAGCGGGGCAGAGAGAGAGGGGCGGAGAGAGATGGGGGCAGACAGAGGGGGACAGAGTGATGGGTATTGAGAGAGAGGGGGCAGAGAGAGAAAAAGAGACTGGGGGAACAGAGAGAGGGCTACAGAGTGGGGAAAAGAGAGGGAGTCAGAGAGAGGGTGACAGATAGAGGAGGACAGATAGAGAGGGGGACAGAGACAGAGGGGGACTGAGAGAGAGGGGAACAGAGACAGAGGGGGACAGAGAGAGGGGGGGACAGAGAGAGGGGAGACAGAGAGAGAGGGGGGGACAGAGAGAGGAGGGGACAGGGAGAGAGGGGGTTACAGTGAGAGGAGGGGACAGAGAGAGGGGGGACAGAGAGAGGGGACAGAGAGAGGGGTGCACAAAGAGGGGGTGAACAGAGAGAGGTGGGTACAGAGACAGGGGGTGAAAGAGAGAGGTGGGTACAGAGGGGTGGGGGACAGAGAGAGAGAGTGGGGCAGAAAGAGCGGGGCAGAGAGAGAGGGGCGGAGAGAGATCGGGCAGACAGAGGGGGACAGAGTGATGGGTATTGAGAGAGAGGGGGCAGAGAGAGAAAAAGAGACTGGGGGAACAGAGAGAGGGCTACAGAGTGGGGAAAAGAGAGGGAGTCAGAGAGAGGGTGACAGATAGAGGAGGACAGATAGAGAGGGGGACAGAGACAGAGGGGGACAGAGAGAGAGAGGGGAACAGAGACAGATGGGGACAGAGTGAGAGGGGGACAGAGAGAGGGGGGACAGAGAGAGGGGGGGACAAAGAGGGGGTGAACAGAGAGAGGTGGGTACAGAGACAGGGGGTGAAAGAGAGAGGTGGGTACAGAGGGGTGGGTGACAGAGAGAGAGAGTGGGGCAGAAAGAGCGGGGCAGAGAGAGAGGGGCGGAGAGAGATGGGGCAGACAGAGGGGGACAGAGTGATGGGTATTGAGAGAGAGGGGGCAGAGAGAGAAAAAGAGACTGGGGGAACAGAGAGAGGTCTACAGAGTGGGGAAAAGAGAGGGAGTCAGAGAGAGGGTGACAGATAGAGGAGGACAGATAGAGAGGGGGACAGAGACAGAGGGGGACAGAGAGAGAGAGGGGAACAGAGACAGAGGGGGACAGAGTGAGAGGGGGACAGAGAGAGGGGGGACAGAGAGAGAGGGGGTTACAGAGAGAGCAGGGGACAGAGAGTGGGGGGACAGAGAGAGGGGGACAGAGAGGGGGGGGTCAAAGAGGGGGTGAACAGAGAGAGGTAGGTACAGAGACAGGGGGTGAATGAGAGAGGTGGGTACAGAAGGGTGGGGGACAGAGAGAGAGAGTGGGGCAGAGAGAGCGGGGCAGAGAGAGAGGGGCGGAGAGAGATGGGGGCATACAGAGGGGGACAGAGTAATGGGTATTGAGAGAGGGGGGGCAGAGAGAGAAAAAGAGACTGGGGGAACAGAGAGACGGCTACAGAGTGGGGAAAATTTAGGGAGTCTGAGAGAGGGTGACAGATAGAGGAGGACAGATAGAGAGGGGGACAGAGATAGAGGGGGACAGAGAGAGAGGGGAACAGAGACAGAGGGGGACAGAGAGGGGGAGAGATAGAGAGGCGGGTGGAAGGGAGGGGGGCAGAGAGTGGGGGAGATAGCAGGGCTCAGAGAGAGGGGGACCGAGAGAGGGGGATATAGAGGGGGACATGGAGTGGGGGACAGAGAGAGGGGTACAGATTGGGGGAGAGAGAGGGGGTCAGAGAGGGGGGCAGAGAGAGACGGAGCAGAGACAGGGCGACAGAGAGGGGTTTCAGAGAGCGCGGGTAGAGATAGGGGGCATAGAGAGGGGGGGACAGAGAGAGGAGAACAGAGAGAGAGAGAGGCGGGTGGTTGAGAGAGGGGGTCCGAAGAGAGGGGGATCAGATAGAGCCGGACTGAGAGAGAGGGGGACAGAGAGAGGCAGACAGAGAGGTGGTCAAAGGGAGGCGAACAGCGAGAGCGGCACAGAGACTGAGAGAGATAGAGGGGGTCAGAGCGAATGGTACAGAGAGAGTGGTACAGAGAGTGGGGGAGATAGAGGGGGAAAGAGAGAGGGGGAGGTAGAGTGGGTCAGAGAGAGGAGGACAGAGAGAATGGCACAGAGAGTGGGAGAGATAGAGGGGGACAGAAAGAGGGGGGTCAGAGGTGGGGACGGGGGGGACAGAGGGAGGGGACAGAGAGGGGGGACAGAGAGGGGGGGACAGAGAGACGGGGGAACATAGATAGGGGGGTCAGAGAGAGGGCGGGACAGAGAGATGGTGGGAACAGAGAGTGGGGTGGGACAGAGAGCGGGTGGACAGAGAGAGAGCGATAGAGAGTGGGCAACAGAGCGTGGAGGAGATAGAGGGGGTCAGAGAGAGGGGGACAGAGAGAGGGTGATATAGAGGGGGAAAGCAAGAGAGGGTGACAGAGGAGAGGGGGACAGAGAGAGGGGGACAGAGAGTGTGGGACAGAGAGAGGTGGACAGAGAGAGGTGCACAGAGAGAGGGGCACAGAGAGTGGGGCACAGAGAGAGGGACAGAGAGGGGGTTACTGAGTGGGGGCGATAGAGGGGGACAGAAAGAGGTGTACGTAGAGGGGGTCAGAGAGAAGTGGACAGATACAGGGGCACAGAGAGTGGGAGAGATAGGGGGTCAGAGAGAGAGGGGACAGAGAGAGAGGGGGGGACAGAGAGAGAGGGGGTCAGAGAGAGAGGGGACAGAGAGAGAGGGACAGAGAGAGAGGCGGTGGGAGAGAGAGGGGGACAGAGAGAGGGAGACAGAGAAAGGGGGAGATAGAGGTGGTCAAAGGGAGGGGGACAGAGAGAGCGGCACAGAGAGTGGGAGAGATAGAGGGGGACAGAGAGGGAGGACAAAAAGAGGGGGAGGTAGAGGGGGTCAGAGAGAGGGAGACAGAGAGTGTGGCACAGAGAGTGGGGGAGATAGAGGGGGACAGAGAGAAACAGGGGGGGCAGAGGGGGGGACAGAGAGGGGGGACGGAGAGAGGTGGGTGGAAGGGAGAGGGAGGCAGTGAGAGAGGGCGACAGAGAGAGGGGCACAGAGAGTGGGGGACAAAGAGTGGGGAGATGGAAAGAGTGGGGGACAGAGAGAGAGAAGGGGTCAGAAAGGGGTGCAGAGAGAGACGGAGCAGAGAGAGGGCGACAGAGAGGAGGGCAGAGAGCGGGGTAGAGATAGAGGGGACAGAGAGGGGGGGACAGAGAGAGGGGGGACAGAGAGAGGGTGGACAGAGAGAGGCCGACAGAGGGAGGGGGACAGAGAGAGGGGGGACAGATAGAGGGGACAGAGAGAGGGTGGACAGAGATAGGCCGACAGAGGGAGGGGGACAGAGAGAGGGGGGACAGAGAAAGGGGGTGACAGAGGGAGGGGGACAGAGAAAGGGGGACAGAGAGAGATGCGGTGGGTGAGAGACGGGGTCTGAGAGAGGCGGGTGGGAGAGAGAGGGCGACAGAGATAGGGGGAACAGAGAGAGCCGGACTGAGAGAGAGGGGGACAGACAGACGGGGACAGAGAGAAGGGGACAGAGAGGGGGGCACGGAGAGGGGGGCACGGAGAGTGGGGCACGGAGAGGGGTTCAGAGAGTGGGACAGAGAGGGGGGTCCTGAGAGTCGGGGAGATAGAGAGAGTGAGGGACAGAGAGAGAGAGGGGGTCAGACAGGGGGGCAGAGAGAGACGGAGCAGAGACAGGGCGACAGAGAGGTGGGCAGAGTGCGGGGTAGAGATAGAGGGGACAGAGAGAGGGGGACAGAGAGAGGCCGACAGAGAGAGTGGATAGAGAGAGGGGGGGGGACATTGACAGAGTGGACAGAGAGAGGGAGGGACAGAGAGAGAGGGACAGAGAGAGCTGTGGTGGGAGAGAGAGGGGGTCTGAGAGAGGCGGGTGGGAGAGAGAGGGGGACAGAGATAGGGGGAACAGAGAGGCCGGACTGAGAGAGAGGGGGACAGAGAGAGAGGGGGACAAAGAGGGGGATAGAGAGGCGGGTGGGAGAGAGAGGGGGACAGAGAGAGGGGGACAGAGAGAGGGGGAGACAGATGTGATCAAAGGGAGGGGGTGAGAGAGAGGTGCACAGAGAGTGAGAGAGATAGAGGGGGTCAGAGCGAATGGTACAGAGAGAGTGGTACAGAGAGCGGGGGAGATAGGGGGTGACAGAGAGGGGGGTACAGAGAGGGGGGACAGAGAGGGGGGACAGAGGGTGGGACAGAGAGAGGGGGGATAGATAGAGGGGGTCAGAGAGAGGGGGGACAGAGAGAGGCGGGTGGAAGGGAGAGGGGGCAGAGAGAGGGTGACAGAGAGGGGGCACAGAGAGGGGGGAGATGGGGGGTCAGAGACAGGGGGACCGAGAGAGGGGCACAGAGAGAGCGGGAAAAGAGTGGGGAGATGGAGAGAGTGAGGGACAGTGAGAGTGAGGGGGTCAGAGAGGGGGATACTGAGAGTGGGGAGATAGACGGGGACAAAAAGAGGGGGACAAAAAGAGGGGCAAGTAGAGGGGGTCAGAGGGAGGGGTAGAGAGAGGGGGGTACAGAGAGTGGGGGAGATAGAGGGGGACAAAAAGAGGGGGAGGTAGAGGGGGTCAGAGAGAGTTGGACAGATAGAGGGGCAGGGGGACATAGAGAGAGAGAGAGAGAGGCCGTTGGGAGAAAGAGGGTGTCCGAGAGAGGCTGGTGGGAGAGAGAGGGGGACAGAGATAGGGGGAAGAGAGAGAGAGGGGGAGATAGATGTGGTCAAAGGGAGGGGGACAGAGAGAGTGGCACAGAGTGTGAGAGAGATAGAGGGGGTCAGAGCGAATGGTACAGAGAGAGTGGTGCAGAGAGTGGGGGAGATAGACGGGGACAGGGAGGGGGATAGATAGAGGGGGAGGTAGAGGGGGTCAGAGAGAGGGGGACAGCGAGAGGGGCAAAGCAAGTGGGGGAGATAGAGGGGGACAGAGAGGGGGGTACAGAGAGGGGGGCAGAGGATGGGGGACAGAGAGGGGGGAGACAGAGAGGCGGGGACAGAGAGGGGGGACAGAGAGGGGGGAAAGAGAAGGGAAACGGGGGTGTCAGAGAGAGGCTGTTTGAAGGGAGAGGGGGCAGAGAGAGGGCGACAGAGAGAGGGGCACAGAGATTGGGGGGAAAAGAGTGGGGAGATGGAGAGAGTGGGGGACCGAGAGAGAGAGGGGGTCAGAGAGGGGGGAAGAGAGAGACGGACCAGAAAGAGGGCGACAGAGAGGGGGGCAGAGAGCGGGGTAGAGATAGAGGGGACAGAGAGAGAGGGACAGAGCGAGGCCGACAGAGAGAGTGGACAGAGAGGGGGGGGACAGAGACAGAGTACACAGAGAGAGGGGGGGTCAGAGAGAGAGGCGACAGAGAGAGGGGGACAGAGAGAGAGGGGGAAAAAGAGGGGGGATAGCGAGGCGGGTGGGAGAGAGAGGGGGACAGAGAGTGGGGGGACAGAGAGAGGGGGACAGAGAGAGGGGGACAGAGAGTGGGGGGACAGAGAGAGGGGGACAGAGAGAGTGGGACAGAGAGAGGGGGTCAGAGAGAGGGGGGACAGAAAGAGAGGCGACAGAGAGAGGGGGACAGAGAGAGAGGGGGGGACAAAGAGGGGGGATAGCGAGGCGGGTGGGAGAGAGAGGGGGACAGAGAGCGGGATACAGAGAGAGGGGCTCAGAGAGAGGGGCACAGAGAGAGAGGCACAGAGAGAGGGGAACGGAGAGGGGGACAAAGAGGGGGGTTCTGAGAGTGGGGGAGATGGAGGGGGACAAAAAGAGGGGGAGGTAGAGGGGGTCAGAGGGAGGGAGACAGAGAGTGGGGTACTGAGAGTGGAAGAGATAGAGGGGGACAAAAAGAGGGGAGATAGAGGGGGTCAGAGGGAGGGGTAGAGAGAGGGGGTACAGAGAGAGTGGGGCAGAGAGAGGGGGGACAGAGAGAGATAGAGGGGACAGAGCGAGAGGGGGAGGCAGAGAGAGAGAGGGGGACACAGAGAGGGGGATAGAGAGAGAGGGGGACAGAGAGAGAGGGGGGACAGGGAGAGGGGGCACAGAGAGAGCGGGGACAGAGAGAGACGGGAGAGAGTGTAGAGGAGATAGAGGGAGTCAGAGAGAGGGGTGTCAGAGAGAGGAGGAACAGAGGGGGTGCCAGTGAGAGGGGGGCAGCGAGAGTGGGACATGGGGGGCGCAGTGAGTGGGTACAGAGAGAGGCGGGTGGGAGAGAGAATGGGGGCAGAGAGAGGGGTCAGAGAGAGAGAGAGGGGGGCGACAGAGAGAGGGAGACAGAGATAGGGAGGACAGAGAGAGAGGTGGGACAGAGAGAGGGGTGACGGGGGGGACAGGAGGGGTGTCGGGGGGACAGAGGAGGGGGACAGAGAAGGGGGGACAGAGAAGGGGGGACAGGGAAGGGGGCAGAGAGGGGGGTGCATAGAGGGGGGGTACAGAGAGGGGGACAAAGAGAGAGGGGGGACAGAGAGAGTGGGGCACAGAGAGAGAGAGAGCTGGGCAGAGAGAGAGCGGGACAGAGAGAGAGGGGGGCAGAGAGAGACATAGGGGCAGACGGAGGGGGACAGAGTGAGAGGGGCAGAGAGAGAGGGGGGGCCGAGAGAGAGGAAAGAGGAGAGGGGACAGACAGAGAGAGAGGGAGTGGACAGATTGAGGGGGCAGAGAGAGAGGGGGACAGATAGAGAGGGGGACAGAGAGAGAAGGAGATAGAGAGAGAGAGGTGACAGAGAGGGGGAGGGACAGAGAGAGGGGTTCAGAGAGAGGGGGGACAGAGAGAGAGGGGCACAGAGAGAGAGAGGAGGACAGAGAGAGAGGGGGAGAGAGAGAAGGGAGACAGAGAGGGGGGGACAGAGGGGGGAACAGAGGGCGGGGAGACAGAGATGGTGGGACAGAGAAGCGGGGGACAGAGAAGGGGGGACAGGGGTGCAGAGAGAGGGGGGACAGAGAGAGAGGGGAAAGAGGAGAGGGGACAGACAGAGAGAGAGGGGGTGGACAGAGCGAGGGGGCAGAGAGAGAGGGGGACAGAGAGAGAGGGGGACAGAGAGAGAAGGAGATATAGAGAGAGGGGGGACAGAGAGGGGAGGGACAGAGAGAGGGTGGTCAGAGAGAGGGGGGACAGAGAGAGAGGGGCACAGAGAGAGAGGAGGACAGAGAGAGAGGGGGGAGAGAGAGGGGGAGACAGAGAGGGGGGGACAGAGGGTGGAACAGAGGGTGGGGGGACAGAGAAGGGGGGACAGAGAAGCGGGGCACAGAGAAGGGGGGACAGAGAAGGGGGGACAGAGAGGGGGGGTACAGGGGGTCAGAGAGAGGGGGGACAGAGAGAGAGGTGGGACAGAGAGAGAGAACGGGACAGAGAGAGCGTGGGACAGAGAGAGAGGGGGGCAGAGAGAGAGGGGAAAGAGGAGAGCGGACAGACAAAGAGAGAGAGGGGGTGGATAGAGTGAGGGGGCAGAGAGAGAGGGGGACAGAGAGAGAGGGGGACAGAGAGAGAAGGAGATAGAGTGAGAGAGGGGACAGAGAGGGGGAGGGACAGAGAGAGGGGGGTCAGAGAGAGGGGGGTCAGAGAGAGAGGGGACAGAGAGAGAGGGGCACAGAGAGAGAGAGATGAGGACAGAGAGAGAGGGGGGAGACAGAGAGGGGAGACAGAGTTGGGGGGACAGAGGGGGGAACAGAGGTTGGGGGGACAGAGAAGGGGGGACAGAGAAGCCGGAGACAGAGAAGGGGGAGACAGAGAAGGGGGTACAGAGAGGGAGGTACAGGGGGGCAGAGAGAGCGGGACAGAGAGAGAGGTGGGACAGAGAGAGAGAGAGCGGGACAGAGAGAGAGGTGGGACAGAGAGAGAGAGAGCGGGACAGAAAGAGCGTGGGACAGAGAGAGAGAGAGAGAGACAGAGAGACATGGGGCAGACGGAGAGGGACAGAGTGAGAGGGTCAGAGAGAGACGGGGCAGAGAGAGAGGGGAAAGAGACGGGGGAAGAGAGAGGTGGGGGGACAGAGAGAGGGAGTGACAGAGAGAGAGGGGGGGACAGAGAGAGGGGGGGTCAGAGAGAGCGGGACAGAGAGAAGGGGACAGAGAGAGGGGTAGAGAGAGGGAGGTACAGAGAGTGGGGGAGATAGAGGGGGACAGAGAGAAAGGGGCAGAGAGAGGGGGGACAGAGAGAGAGAGGGGGCAGAGAGAGAGGGGGACAGAGAGAGAGAGGGGGGCAGAGAGAGAGGGGGACAGAGAGAGGGGGACAGAGAGAGAGGGGGACAGAGAGAGGGGGACAGAGAGAGAGGGGGCAGAGAGACGGGGGACAGAGAGAGGAGGGCAGAGAGAGAGGGGGACAGAGAGAGGGGGACAGAGAGAGAGAGGGGGACAGAGAGAGAGGGGGTACAGAGAGTGGGGGGACAGAGAGAGGGGGGACAGAGAGACACGGGACAGAGCGTAGAGGAGATAGAGGGAGTCAGAGAGAGGGGGGTCAGAGAAAGGAGGAACAGAGGTGGGGGGGGCAGTGAGAGGGAGGCAGCGAGAGGGGGACACGGGGGGGCGCAGTGAGGGGGTACATAGCGAGGCGCGTGGGAGAGAGAGTGGGGGCAGAGAGAGGGGGACAGAGAGAGAGAAGGGGGCGACAGAGAGAGGGGCATGGGAGAGAGGGGGGCGACAGAGAGAGACGGGCGACCGAGGGGGAGACAGGAGGGGGTATGAGGGGGCAGGGGTAGACAGAGAGGGGGCAAGAGTGGGGCACAAAGGGGGGACAGAGAAGGGGAGACAGAGAGGGGTGGACAGAGGGGGGGGAACAGAGGGGGCAGAGAGGGGTAACAGAGAGGGGTGTTCAGAGAGGGGGGTACAGAGAGGGGGGACAGAGAGGGGGCGACAGAGATAGGGGGACAGAGAGAGAGGTGGGACAGAGAGAGGGGGGACCAGGGGGACAGGAGGGGTGTCGGGGGGACAGAGGAGGGGGACAGAGAAGGGGGGACAGAGAGGGGGGGTACAGGGGGTCAGAGAGAGGGGGGACAGAGAGAGAGGTGGGACAGAGAGAGAGAACGGGACAGAGAGAGCGTGGGACAGAGAGAGAGGGGGGCAGAGAGAGAGGGGAAAGAGGAGAGCGGACAGACAAAGAGAGAGAGGGGGTGGATAGAGTGAGGGGGCAGAGAGAGAGGGGGACAGAGAGAGAGGGGGACAGAGAGAGAAGGAGATAGAGAGAGAGAGGGGACAGAGAGGGGGAGGGACAGAGAGAGGGGGGTCAGAGAGAGGGGGGTCAGAGAGAGAGGGGACAGAGAGAGAGGGGCACAGAGAGAGAGAGATGAGGACAGAGAGAGAGGGGGGAGACAGAGAGGGGAGACAGAGTGGGGGGGACAGAGGGGGGAACAGAGGGTGGGGGGACAGAGAAGGGGGGACAGAGAAGCCGGAGACAGAGAAGGGGGAGACAGAGAAGGGGGTACAGAGAGGGAGGTACAGGGGGGCAGAGAGAGCGGGACAGAGAGAGAGGTGGGACAGAGAGAGAGAGAGCGGGACAGAGAGAGAGGTGGGACAGAGAGAGAGAGAGCGGGACAGAAAGAGCGTGGGACAGAGAGAGAGAGAGAGAGACAGAGAGACATGGGGCAGACGGAGAGGGACAGACTGAGAGGGTCAGAGAGAGACGGGGCAGAGAGAGAGGGGAAAGAGACGGGGGAAGAGAGAGGTGGGGGGACAGAGAGAGGGAGTGACAGAGAGAGAGAGGGGGACAGAGAGAGGGGGGGTCAGAGAGAGCGGGACTGAGAGAAGGGGACAGAGAGAGGGGTAGAGAGAGGGAGGTACAGAGAGTGGGGGAGATAGAGGGGGACAGAGAGAAAGGGGCAGAGAGAGGGGGGACAGAGAGAGAGAGGGGGCAGAGAGAGAGGGGGACAGAGAGAGAGAGGGGGGCAGAGAGAGAGGGGGACAGAGAGAGGGGGACAGAGAGAGAGGGGGACAGAGAGAGGGGGACAGAGAGAGAGGGGGCAGAGAGACGGGGGACAGAGAGAGGGGGGCAGAGAGAGAGGGGGACAGAGAGAGGGGGACAGAGAGAGAGAGGGGGACAGAGAGAGAGGGGGTACAGAGAGTGGGGGGACAGAGAGAGGGGGCACAGAGAGACACGGGACAGAGCGTAGAGGAGATAGAGGGAGTCAGAGAGAGGGGGGTCAGAGAAAGGAGGAACAGAGGTGGGGGGCAGTGAGAGGGAGGCAGCGAGAGGGGGACACGGGGGGGCGCAGTGAGGGGGTACATAGCGAGGCGCGTGGGAGAGAGAGTGGGGGCAGAGAGAGGGGGACAGAGAGAGAGAAGGGGGCGACAGAGAGAGGGGCATGGGAGAGAGGGGGGCGACAGAGAGAGACGGGCGACAGAGGGGGAGACAGGAGGGGGTATGAGGGGGCAGGGGTAGACAGAGAGGGGGCAAGAGTGGGGCACAAAGGGGGGACAGAGAAGGGGAGACAGAGAGGGGTGGACAGAGGGGGGGGAACAGAGGGGGCAGAGAGGGGTAACAGAGAGGGGTGTTCAGAGAGGGGGGTACAGAGAGGGGGGACAGAGAGGGGGCGACAGAGATAGGGGGACAGAGAGAGAGGTGGGACAGAGAGAGGGGGGACCAGGGGGACAGGAGGGGTGTCGGGGGGACAGAGGAGGGGGACAGAGAAGGGGGGACAGAGAGGGGGGGTACAGGGGGTCAGAGAGAGGGGGGACAGAGAGAGAGGTGGGACAGAGAGAGAGAACGGGACAGAGAGAGCGTGGGACAGAGAGAGAGGGGGGCAGAGAGAGAGGGGAAAGAGGAGAGCGGACAGACAAAGAGAGAGAGGGGGTGGATAGAGTGAGGGGGCAGAGAGAGAGGGGGACAGAGAGAGAGGGGGACAGAGAGAGAAGGAGATAGAGAGAGAGAGGGGACAGAGAGGGGGAGGGACAGAGAGAGGGGGGTCAGAGAGAGGGGGGTCAGAGAGAGAGGGGACAGAGAGAGAGGGGCACAGAGAGAGAGAGATGAGGACAGAGAGAGAGGGGGGAGACAGAGAGGGGAGACAGAGTGGGGGGGACAGAGGGGGGAACAGAGGGTGGGGGGACAGAGAAGGGGGGACAGAGAAGCCGGAGACAGAGAAGGGGGAGACAGAGAAGGGGGTACAGAGAGGGAGGTACAGGGGGGCAGAGAGAGCGGGACAGAGAGAGAGGTGGGACAGAGAGAGAGAGAGCGGGACAGAGAGAGAGGTGGGACAGAGAGAGAGAGAGCGGGACAGAAAGAGCGTGGGACAGAGAGAGAGAGAGAGAGAGACAGAGAGACATGGGGCAGACGGAGAGGGACAGACTGAGAGGGTCAGAGAGAGACGGGGCAGAGAGAGAGGGGAAAGAGACGGGGGAAGAGAGAGGTGGGGGGACAGAGGGAGGGAGTGACAGAGAGAGAGAGGGGGACAGAGAGAGGGGGGGTCAGAGAGAGCGGGACAGAGAGAAGGGGACAGAGAGAGGGGTAGAGAGAGGGAGGTACAGAGAGTGGGGGAGATAGAGGGGGACAGAGAGAAAGGGGCAGAGAGAGGGGGGACAGAGAGAGAGAGGGGGCAGAGAGAGAGGGGGACAGAGAGAGAGAGGGGGGCAGAGAGAGAGGGGGACAGAGAGAGGGGGACAGAGAGAGAGGGGGCAGAGAGACGGGGGACAGAGAGAAGGGGGCAGAGAGAGAGGGGGACAGAGAGAGGGGGACAGAGAGAGAGAGGGGGACAGAGAGAGAGGGGGTACAGAGAGTGGGGGGACAGAGAGAGGGGGGACAGAGAGACACGGGACAGAGCGTAGAGGAGATAGAGGGAGTCAGAGAGAGGGGGGTCAGAGAAAGGAGGAACAGAGGTGGGGGGGCAGTGAGAGGGAGGCAGCGAGAGGGGGACACGGGGGGGCGCAGTGAGGGGGTACATAGCGAGGCTCGTGGGAGAGAGAGTGGGGGCAGAGAGAGGGGGACAGAGAGAGAGAAGGGGGCGACAGAGAGAGGGGCATGGGAGAGAGGGGGGCGACAGATGAGACGGGCGACAGAGGGGGAGACAGGAGGGGGTATGAGGGGGCAGGGGTAGACAGAGAGGGGGCAAGAGTGGGGCACAAAGGGGGGACAGAGAAGGGGAGACAGAGAGGGGTGGACAGAGGGGGGGGAACAGAGGGGGCAGAGAGGGGTAACAGAGAGGGGTGTTCAGAGAGGGGGGTACAGAGAGGGGGGACAGAGAGGGGGCGACAGAGATAGGGGGACAGAGAGAGAGGTGGGACTGAGAGAGGGGGGACCAGGGGGACAGGAGGGGTGTCGGGGGGACAGAGGAGGGGGACAGAGAAGGGGGGACAGAGAAGGGGGGTACATAGGGGGGGTACAGAGAGGGGGACAAAGAGAGAGGGGGACAGAGAGAGTGGGGCACAGAGAGAGAGAGAGCGGGACAGAGAGAGATCGGGACAGAGAGAGAGAGGGGGTAGAGAGAGATGGGGGCAGATGGAGCGGGACAGAGTGAGAGGGGCAAAGAGAGAGAGAGGGGGGGAACAGAGAGAGAGAGCGGGACAGAGAGAGCGGGACAGAGAGAGAGAGGGGCAGAGAGAGGGGGGTCAGAGAGAGGGGGCACAGAGAGTGTGGGGCACAGAGAGAGGGAGGAGGGCAGAGAGAGAGAGGGTCAGAGAGAGAAGGGGACAGAGAGAGAAGGGGACAGAGAGAGAAGGAGATAGAGAGAGAGAGGGGACAGAGAGGGGGAGGGACAGAGAGAGGGGAGACAGAGGGGGGGACTGGGGGGACAGAGGGTGGGGGGACAGAGAAGGGGGGACAGAAAAGTGGGGGACAGAGAAGGGGGGACAGAGAAGGGGGAAACAGAGAGGGGGGAACAGGGGGGCAGAGAGAGGGGGGACAGAGAGAGAGGTGGGACAGGGAGAGAGAGAGAGAGAGCGGGACAGAGAGAGAGTTGGACAGAGAGAGAGAGAGGGGCAGAGAGAGATGGGGGCAGACGGAGGGGGACAGAGTGAGAGGGGCAGAGAGAGACGGGGCAGAGAGACAGGGGAAAGAGAGTGGGGAAGAGAGAGGTGGGGGGATAGAGAGAGGGAGTGACAGAGAGAGGGGGGACAGAGAGAGGGTGACAGAGAGAGGGGAAAGAGGAGAGGGGACAGGCAGAGAGAGAGAGGGGGGATAGAGTGAGCGGGCAGAGAGAGAGAGGGTCAGAGAGAGAGGGGGACAGAGAGAGAAGGATATAGAGAGAGAGAGAAGGACAGAGAGAGTGAGGGGGAGAGAGAGAGGGTGACAGAGAGGGGGGACAGAGAGGGGGAGACAGAGAGGGGGGACAGACAGGGTGATATAGAGGGGGACAGTGAGAGAGGGGCAGAGAGATGGCGACAGAGAGAGAGGGTGACAGATAGAGAGGGGGACAGAGGGGGGGACAGAGAGAGGGGGGACAGAGAGAGAGGGGACAGAGAGGGGAGGACAGAGAGGGTGATATAGAGGGGGACAGTGAGAGAGGGGGCAGAGAGATGGCGACAGAGAGAGAGGGTGACAGATAGAGAGGGGACAAGAGAGGGGGAGACTGAGAGAGAGGGGGGCAGAAAGAGGCGTCAGAGAGAGAGGAGGACAGAGAGAGAGGAGGACGGGGGGGGGGCAGAGAGAGGGTGACAGAGAGGGGGGGACAGAGAGAGAGGGGGACAGAGAGGGGGAGACAGAGAGGAGGTCAGAAAGAGGCGTCAGAGAGAGGGGGATAGAGAGAGAGGAGGACAGAGAGAGAGAGGGGGCAGAGAGAGGACGACAGAGAGGGGGGACACAGAGAGAAGGAGCAGAGAGGGATGGGGACAGAGAGAAGCGGCAGTGAGAGAGGGAGTCAGAGAGAGGTGTACAGAGATTGGGCGACAGAAAGTGGAGGGTCAGAGAGAGAGAGGGGGACGGGGGGGCAGAGAGGGGGAGCAGAGGGGGGGGAAGGGGGGGCAGTGAGAGAGGGGGGCAGAGAGAGAGAGGGGGCAGAGAGAGGGAGGGCAGAGAGAGGGGGTGGCAGAGAGGGGGGGCAGAGAGAGGGGGCAGAGAGAGGGGGGACAGAGAGAGGGGACAGAGAGAGGGGGACAGAGATAGAGGGGTACAAAGTGTGGGGGAGATAGAGGGGGACAGAGAGAGAAGAGAAGGGAACAGAGAGAGAGGAGAAAGAGAGAGGCGGGTGGAAGGGAACAGGGGTCAGAGACGGGGACAGAGAGCGGGGGACAGAGAAAGGGGGACGGGGGGGACAGAGAGAGGAGGGACAGAGAGAGGGGGGACAGAGAGAGAGGGGGTGGAAGGGAGAGGGGGCAGAGAGAGGGCGACAGAGAGGGGCACAGAGAGTGGGGGAGATAGAGGTGGTCAGAGAGAGGGCGATGTAGAGGGGGACAGAGTGAGGAGGACAGAGAGGGGGGACAGAGAGAGGGGGACAGAGAGAGAGGGGGACAGAGAGAGAGGGACAGACGGGGGCAGAGAGGGGGGGGACAGAGAGAGGGGTGACAGAGAGGGGGGGTCAGAGAGAGGGGCATGGACTGAGTGGGGGACAGAGGGGGGAGCAGGGATGGACAGAGAGGGAGTGGACAGAGAGAGGTGGAATAGAGAGGGAGGACAGAAAGTGATGGGGCCAGAGAGCATAGGGACAGATAAAGAGATAGGGAACAGAGAGAGTGTGGACAGAGAGATGGGGAAACAGGGAGAGGCGACAGAGAGGGGGCAGAGAGAGCGCGACAGAGAGAGCGGCACAGAGAGAGGGAGGGATAGAAAGACGCGGGTGGGAGAGAGAGGGGGGACAGAGAGAGAGGGGACAGAGAGAGAGGGAGACAGAGAGAGAGGGGGGGACAGAGAGAGGAGGGGACAGGGAGAGGGGGGACAGAGAGAGGGGGACAGAGAGAGGGGGACAGAGAGATGGGGTCAAAGGGAGTAGGGACAGAGAGAGGGGTACAAAGTGGGGGAAAGAGAGAGGGTCAGAGAGAGGGGGACAGAGAGAAGGGGACGAGAGAAGGGGGATGGAGAGAGTGGGGAACAGAGGGTGGGCGGGGGGGACGGAGAGGGAGAGGACAGAGAGAGGAGGGACAGAGGGGGGACTTTAAGAGATGGGGACAGAGAGAGGACGGGGACGGAGAGACGGGGACGGGGGGGACAGAGGGAGTGGTGACAGAGAGGGGGCAGATAGAGGGCAACAGAGATAGTGGTACAGAGAGAAGGGGACAGAGAATGGGGGGAAGGAGAGAGTGGGGGACAGAGTGTGCGGGACAGAAAGAGGGGTACAGAATGGAGGAGATAGAGGGGGTCAGATGGAGGGGGGACAGAGAGTAGGGGACAGAGAGAGGGGTACAGAGAGGGGGTCAGAAAGAGGGGGAACAGTGAGAGCAGGACAGAGAGAGAGGGGGGACAAAGAGGGGGGATAGAGAGAGGCAGGGGGACAGAGAGAGGGGGACAGAGCGAGGGGGGGACAGAGAGAGGGCGACGGGGGGACAGAGAGGGAGGAAAAGAGAGTGGGGGACAGAGAGGGGGGACAGAGAGAGGGGGGAACAGAGAGAGAGAGGACAGAGAGAGAGAGGGGGCAGAGAGAGAGGGGACAGAGAAAGGGGGGGGCAGAGAGAGAGGGGGACCGAGTGAGAGGGGTACAGGGAGAGGGGGACAGAGAGAGGGGGACAGAGAGAGGGGCACAGAGAGAGAGGGGAACATAGAGAGGGGGGACAGAGAAAGAGGGGGCAGAGAGAGGGGGTGCAGAGAGTGATGGGGCAGAGAGTGAAGGGGGCAGAGAGAGAGAGAGGGTGACAGAGAGAGGGGAGCAGAGAGCGGGGGTACAGGGACAGACGGGGACAGAGAGAGGGGGACAGAGAGAGGGGTCAGAGGGAGGGGGGACAGAGAGGGGGACAGATAGAGGGTGACAGAGAGGGGGTACAGAGTGGGGAAGAGAGAAGGGGTCAGAGAGAGGGGGTCAGAGAATGGGGGGATGCAGAGAGTGGGGGACAGAGGGGGACGGGGGGACGAGAGGGAGAGGACAGAGAGATGAGGCACAGAGAGTGCGGACAGAAAGAGAGGAGGAACAGAAGAGAGGCGGGACAGAGGGAGGACAGAGGGGAGGGGCAGAGTAGGAAGGGACAAAGAGGGGGGCACACAGAGACGGGTACAGAGAGGGGTACAGAGAGGGGGTGACAGAGAGGGGGGACAGAGAGAGAGGAGGATAGAGAGAGGGGAGGACAGGGAGGGGGGGCGACAGAGAAGGGGGCGACAGAGAGAGGGGGCGACAGAGAGACGGGGGGACAGAGAGAGGGGAGGGCAGAGAGAGGGGGAGGACAGAGAGATGGGGAGGACAGGGGGGGACAGACGGGGGGAAAGAGAGAGGGGGGACAGAGAGAGGGGGGACAGAGAGGGGAGGGGACAGAGAGAGGGGGCGGAGAGGGGGGACAGAGAGAGGAGGGGACAGAGAGAGGGGGAGGACAGAGAGAGGGGGAGGACAGAGGGGGGACAGAGAGGGGGGACAGAGAGAGGGGGGACAGAGAGAGGGGTATAGAGAGAGAGGGGGACAGAGAGAGGAGGGGACAGAGAGGGGGACAGAGAGAGGGGGAGGACAGAGAGAGGGGAGGACAGAGAGTGGGGGGACAGAGAGAGGGGGGACGGAGGGGGCGACAGAGAGAGGGGGGTACAGACAGAGGGGTAGGACAGAGAGAGAGGGGGAGGACAGGGGGGACAGAGAGTGGGGGACAGAGAGAGGGGGAGGACAGAGAGGGGGGTACAGAGAGAGGGGGGACAGAGAGAGGGGGGACAGAGGGGGTGAGAGAGAGTGGGGGGGACAGAGAGAGATGGGGGGACAGAGAGGGGGTACAGAGAGGGGGGCAGAGAGAGGGGGACAGAGAGAGGGGTAGACAGAGAGAGAGGAAGCAGAGAGAGAGGGGGGCAGAGAGAGCGGGGGGCAGAGCGAGAGGGGGAGCAGAGAGAGAGAGGGGGACAGAGAGAGAGGAAGCAGAGAGAGAGGGGGCACCCCCCCAACCCCGGTCTCTCCACCTGGCTTTACTCCTCCCTGTCCCCCTCCCCCCCTCCCCGCCGTGTCTGTCTCCCTCCCACAATTCCGTCTCTACCCAATTTTCCATCCTCCCACCTCTCACATCCCACCCACAGCGCCCACACGCAGCCTCACCATCACAAACCCCCCAGACTCTGGGGCAGAGGGAGAGGGAAGAACCAGGGAGACAGAGTGTGTCAGAGAGAGAGGGAGGGAAGGAGAGAGATTCAGTCAAAGAGAAACGATGGGAGGTGGGGAGAGAGAGAGAGAGATACCGAGGGAGGGGGATCGAGAGTGAGAGAAGGTGGAGAGAGAGTGAAGGAGCAGGGAGAGAGAGAGGGGCAAGAGAGAGAGAGTGTGAGAGTGAGAGAGAGAGAGAGAGAGACAGGGGAGGAGATAATGAGAGGGGCGAGAGTTAGGGGCGAGAGAGGGAGGGTGAGACAGGGGGGAAGAGAGGGGGAGAGAGTGTGGGCAGAGAGAGAGATTGGGGGGAGAGAAAGTTCGGGGAGAGAAAGAGGGGAAGGAGAGAGAGGGGAGAGAGCGCAGAGAGAGAGGGAAGAGAGAGCGAGAGAGAGAGAGAGAGTGGGAGAGAGAGGAGGGGAGAGGAGGGAAGAGAGAGGCGCGAAGAGAGAGGAGGGGAGAGAGGGGGGGAGAGAGGAGGGGTAGCGAGAGGAGGAAAGAGAGAGGAGGGGAGAGAGGAGGGGGAGAGGAGGGCGTGAGACAGGTGAGAGGGGGAGGGGGTAGAGAGAAGAGGGGAGAGAGCGTGGGAGAGAGAGGGTGGGAGAGACAGGGGAGGCTGAGCGGGTGGAGGGGAGGGAGAGTAAGAGGGGAAGGAGAGTGAGGGGGACGGAGAGAGACGGGAGGGCCAGAGAGGGGAGGGAGAGAGAGAGGGGGCAGGGAAAGAGAGGGGAGAGCCAGTGAGGGGTGGGCGAGTGAGAGGGGAGGGCTAAAGAGGGGAGGGAGAGAGAGTGGGGAGGGCGAGAGAGAGGGGAGGGCGAGAGAGAGGGGAGGGCGAAAGAGGGGAGGGCGAAAGAGAGGGGAGCGAGAGAGGGGAGAGAGCGGGAGGGGGGAAAGAGATGGGTGAGACAGAGGGGGTGAGGGAGTGGGGGTGAGAGAGTGGGTGGGTGTGAGAGAGAGTGGGTGTGAGAGAGTGAGATGGGATGGAGAGAGAGGGGGTGTGAGAGACAGAGTGAGATGGAGAGGGAGAGAGAGGGGGGCAGAGAGGGGGAGAGAGAGAGGGGGTGGGGGGTAAGAAGGGGTTGAGAGAGAAGGGGTCATTGAGAGAGAAAGTGGAGGGTAGGAGGGAGAGTAGCGTGAGTAGGAGAGGGTGTGAGAGAGAGAGTGGGTGAGAGAGAAGAGTGAGCGAGAGGGGGAGGGGTTAGAGAGAGAGAGCGAGGGGTAAGAGAGAACGGGTGTGAGAGAGGGAAGGGGGTGAGGTGGTGAGGGAGGTGCGAGGGGGTGAGTGAGAGAGGGGTGAGAGAGAGGGGAGGGCGCGAGAGAGGGGAGGGCGAGAGAGGGGAGAAGCGGGAGTGGGGAGAGATGGGTGAGACAGAGGGGGTGAGGGAGTGGGGGTGAGAGAGAGGGGGTGTGTGAGAGAGCGTGGGTGTGAGAGAGTGAGATGGGATGGAGAGAGAGGGGGTGTGAGAGACAGAGGGAGATGGAGAGGGAGAGAGAGGGGGGCAGAGAGGGGGAGAGAGAGGGGGTGGGGGTAAGAAGGGTTTAAGTGAGAAGGGGTCATTGAGAGAGAAAGTGGAGGGTAGGAGAAAGAGTGGCGTGAGGAGGAGAGGGTGTGAGAGAGAGAGTGGGTGAGAGAGAAGGGTGAGCGAGAGGGGGAGGGGTTAGAGAGAGCGAGGGGTAAGACAGAACGAGTGTGAGAGAGGGAGGGGGTGAGGTGGTGAGGGGGGTGCGAGGGGGTGAGAGAGAGAGGGGTGAGAGACAATGGGTGATTGAGAGAGAGAAAGTGGGGAGGGAGTAAGAGAGAGAGTGGAGTGAGAAGGAGAGGGTGTGATTGAGAGTGTGTGAGAGAGAGGGGGTGAAAGAGAGGGGTGGGGGCGAGGGGTTAGAGAGAGAGCATGGGTAAGAGCGAAAGGGTGTGAGAGGGCATGAGAGAGAGGGGTGCGAGAGGTTGGTGAGAGAGAGAGGGGGTTTGAGAAAGAGAGAGGGCGTGAGCGATTGAGGGCGTGAGAGAGTGAGGGGATGAGATAGTGAGGGGATGAGAAAGTGAGGGGATGAGAGAATGAGGGGGTTTGAGAGAGGGGGTGGTGACAGAGAGAGTGTGGTGAGAGAGAGGTCGGTGAGAGAGAGGAAGTGAGAGAGAGGGGGTGAGAGAGTGAGGGTGTGAGAGAGTGAGGGGATGAAAGAATGAGGGGGTTTGAGAATGGGGGTGGTGAGAGAGAGAGGGAATGAGAGAGAGGCAGTGTGGCAGAGAGGGGTGAGAGAGGGGGTTGAGAGAGCGAAGGGGGTGAGAGAGATAGACGGTTGAGAGAGAAAGGGGTGAGAGAGAGGGGTGAGAGAGTGAGAGGATGGAAGAGAGGGGGTGGGAGAGAGAGGGGGTGAGAGAGAAAGAGGAGGTGAGAGAGAGGGAGAGAGATGGTGGGAGAGAGGGAGGGGTGAGAGAGCGAGAGTGTGTGAGAGTGTGTGCGAGAGAGGGGGATGTGAAAGAGATTGGGGTGGGAGAGAGAGGGGTGACGGAGAGAGAAGAGAGAGAGACAGGGGAGTGAGAGAGAGATGGATGTGTGTGAGAGAGAGGGGTTGAGATAGAGTGGGGTGAGAGACTGAGGGGGTAGGAGAGTGAGGGGATGAGAGATTGAGGTGTGTTGAGAGAGGGGATGGTGAGAGGGGGCGGTGAGAGAGAGATGGAGTGAGAGAGAGAGGGGTGAGAGAGAGGGGTTGACAGGTAAAGAGAGGTCTGAGAGAGACAGGGGTGAGAGAGAGAGTAGTGAGAGAGACAGGGTTTGAGAGAGGAAGAGAGGGGTGAGAGAGAGACGGGAAGAGAGGGGGGTGAGCGAGAGGGGTGAAAGGGTGAGGGGTTAGAGAGAGAGAGCGCACGGTAAGGAAGAAAGGGAGAGGGGTGAGGGGGTAAGAGAGGGAGGAGGGGTGAGGGGGGTGACAGAGAGAGGGGTGAGAGAGAGGGGATGAGACAGTGAGGGGGGTTGATAGAGGTGGTGGTGAGAGGGGGTGGTGAGAGACACAGGGAGTGAGAGAGAGGTATGCAAGAGAGGGGGTGAAAGAGCGAGCGGTGAGAAAGAGGGGTTGAGAGAGAGAGGGGGTGAGAGAGTGAGAGGGTCGAAGAGAGGGGGGTGTAGGAGAGAGAAGGGAGAGCGGGTGAGGGGAGGGCGAGTGAGAGGCGAGTGTGAGAGAGGGAAGAGCGAGAGAGGGGAGAGAGCCGGGGGAAGAGAGAGGGGTGAGACAGAGGGGTGAGGGAGTGGGGGTGAGAGAGAGGGCGAGTGAGAGAGAGGGGGAGCGAGAGAGAGAGGGGTGAGAGAGGGGTTTACAGAGAAAGAGAGGTGTGTGAGAGACAGAAGGGTGAGAGAGAGGGTGTGAGAGAGAGTGGTGAGAGAGGGGTTGAGAGAGAAAGAGAGGGGTGAGAGAGAGAGAGGGGAAGAGACAGAGGATGTGAAGGAGAAGGGTGAGGGGGAAGGGTTTAGAGAGAGAGAGCACGGGGTAAGAGAGAAAGGGAGAGGGGTGAGGGGGTGAGAGAGGGAGGAAGGTTCAGAGGGGGTGACAGAGAGAGGGGTTGCGAGAGGGCATGGTGAGAGACACAGGGAGTGAGAGAGAGGTGTGCGAGAGAGGGGGTTAGAGAGCGAGGGGTGAGAAAGAGGGGTTGAGAGAGAGGGGGGTGAGAGAGAGAGGGGGGTTGAGAGTGAGAGGGGTGGGGGGTGAGAAGGAGAGGGTTTGGGGGGTGAGAGAGAGAGCGGGGTGAGAGAGTGAGAGGGTGGAAGACAGGGGGGTGCGGGAGAGAGAGGGTGTGAGTGAGAGAGAGAGCTGGGTGAGAGGGCGGTGAGAGGGAGGGGTGGGAGTGAGTGACAGAGAAGGGGTGGGAGAGAGAGGGGTGAGAGTTAGCGGGGGTGAGAGAGAGGGAGTGAGAAGGAGAGAAAGGGGATGAGAAAGAGGCAGAGAGATGGTGGGAGAGAGGGAGGGGCTGAGAGAGCGAGGATGTGTGAGAGTGTGTGAGGGGGGGGGTTGTGAAAGAGATTGGGGTGGGAGAGAGAGGGGTGACAGAGAGAGAGGGGGTGAGAGTAGTGAATGTGAGAGAGAGCGAGGGGTTGAGAGAGAGGGGGTGAGAGACTGAGGGGGTGAGAGAGTGAGGGGGGTTGAGAGAGGGGGTGGTGAGAGAGAGGAGGAGTGAGAGAGAGGGGGGTGAGAGAGAGGGGGGTTAGAGAGCGAGGGGTTGAGAGAGAGGGGTGAGAGAGAGGAGGAGTGAGAGAGAGGGGGTGAGAGAGAGGGGGGTGGTGAGAGAGAGGAGGAGTGAGAGAGAGGGGGTGAGAGAGAGGGGGTTAGAGAGCGAGGGGTTGAGAGAGAGGGGATGAGAGAGAGGGGGGTAAAGAGAGAGGGGGGTAAAGAGAGAGGGGGGTGGTGAGAGAGAGGAGGAGTGAGAGAGAGGGGGTGAGAGAGAGGGGGGTTAGAGAGCGAGGGGTTGAGAGAGAGGGGGTGAGAGAGAGGGGGGTAAAGAGAGAGGGGGGTAAAGAGAGAGGGGTTGAGAGTGTGAGGGTGTGAGAGAGTGAGGGTGCGAGAGAGTGAGGGGATGAGAGAGAGAGAGCTGTGTTGATTGAGAGAGGGGTTGGAGGGTGAGAGAGAGAAGGGTGAGAGAGAGAGAGAGGTGAGAGGGGTGGGTGGGAGAGAGAGGGGGTGAGAGAGAGAGCTGGGTGAGAGGGTGGTGAGAGGGAGAGGTGGGAGTGAGTGACAGAGAAGGGGTGGGAGAGAGAGGGGTGAGAGAGAGCGGGGGTGAGAGAGAGGGAGTGAGAGAGGGGTGCGAGAGAGAGGGGTGAGAGAGAGGAGGTGAGATAGAGGGGGAGAGAGAGCTGGGTGAGAGGGCGGTGAGAGGGAGAGGTGGGAGTGAGTGACAGAGAGGAGGTGGGAGAGAGAGAGTAGGTGAGAGAGAGGGAGCGAGAAGGAGAGAGAGGGGATGAGAAAGAGGCAGAGAGATGGTGGGAGAGAGGGAGGGGCTGAGAGAGCGAGGGTGTGTGAGAGTGTGTGAGAGAGAGGGGGGGTTGTGAAAGAGATTGGGGTGGGAGAGAGAGGGGTGATGGAGAGAGAGGGGAGAGAGAGAGGGGTGTGAGAGGGAGATAGATGTGAGAGAGAGAGAGGGGGGGCTTGAGAGAGAGAGCGACGGGAGTGAGAGAGAGAGGGTGGGAGAGAGGGGAAGAGAGAGAGGGTGAGAATGAGAGGGGTGAGAGAGCAATTGAGAGAGGGGGGTTGAGGGGGGGAGAGAGAGGTTGAGAGAGAGGGGGTGAGAGAGGTTTTGAGAGAGAGAGGTTAAGAGAGAGACTGGGGAAAGAGGGGGTGAGAGAGAGAGAGAGGGTTAGAGAGAGACGGGAGAGAGAGGGGTTGAGAAAGATGGGTTGCAAGAGAAAGGAGGTGAGGGGGAGGACTGAGAGAGAGAGATGGAGAGAGAGAGAGCGACAGACAGAGAGAGATAGAGCAAGAGTGAGAGTGACAGACAGAGAGAGCATGAGCGACAGAGAGAGAGAGAGCACGAGCGAGAGAGCGAACGAGAGAGACCGTGAGATAAGAGAGAGCGGGAGGCAAGAGAGAGGGAGAGAGGCAGGGAGAGAGAGAGAACGTGAGAAGAGGGTGAGAGAGTGAGAGAGAGACCGCAAGAGGAAGAGAGCGAGCAGAAGAGTGAGACAGAGAGAGAGAATGTGAGAGAGAGAGGGGGGGTGAGAGAGGGGTGCGAGACAGAGGGGCGAGAGAGGAGGGGAGAGAGGATGAGAGAGAGGGGGCGAGGGAGGAGGAGGGAGAGGGAGAGGGGGTGGGATTGGGGGCAGAGAGAGGGCACAGAGAGGGGGTAGAGAGATGGCAGAGAGGGGGAGAGATGGAGGAGAGGGGGAGAGAGGAGGTGAGAGAGCGGGGGAGAGAGGGGGGATAGAGGGGGGAGAGAGGGGGATGCGGGGGTGAGAGAGAGAGGGTGAGAGAGAGGGGTTGAGAGAGAGGGGGTAAGAGAGAAAGGGGTGAGGGAGAGAGGGGTGAGAAAGGGAGAGAGGTCTGAGAAAAGGAGAGAGGGGGAGAAAGAGAGAGGGGGAAGAGAAAGAGAGAGAGAAGGTCAGAGAAAGAGTGAATGTGAGGGGGTGAGAGAGAGGAGGTGGGAGAGAGAGTGGGAGAGAGAGGGGGTGAGAGAGAGGGATTGAGAGAAAGGAGGAGAGATAGAGAAAGGGTGAGAGAGAAAGGGGGACAGCGAGATAAAGAGGGATGAGAGAGATGGGACGCGAGAGAGAGAGAGTTAAAGAGGTGAGAGAGAGGGTGAGATAGACAGTGAATGATGGGTTGAGAGAGAGAGAGACAGAGAGAGAGAGCGAGTGAACAGATGAGACAGTTAGAGGGGTGTGAGGGAGATGGGATGAGAGAGTGGGCGCTAGAGAGAGACAGAGCGAGAGCAAGAAGGAGGGAGGAAGAAAGGGGTCAAAAGAGATGGAGAAATGGGGTGAACAAGAGAAAGAGGGTGCGAGAGAGAAAGAGAGTGGGAGTGTGAGACAGAGTGCGAGAGGGAAGGGGAATGAGAGAGAGAAAAAGGGAGCGAGAGACATGAGGGGATGAGAGAGAGGGCGGGGGAGAGAGAGGGTGTAAAGGGGAGAGAGGGTGAGGGATGACAGAGGGAGGGGTGAGAGTGAGAGAGCAGGGTGGAGAGAGAGGGGGTGAGAGAGAGTGAGGGAGAGAGAGATAACAAGGTGAGAGAGAAAGGGGGTGTGTGAGAGAGAGGCAGTGAGAGAGAAGGGGGTGAGAGAGATAGGGGGTGCAAGAGAGCGTGGGTGAGAGCAGGAGGGGCTGTGAGAGAGGGGTGAGATAGGGAGAGTGTGAGAGAGGAGGGATGAGAGTGGGAGGAGGAAAGAGAGACGGGATGAGAGAGGGAGGGTGAGAGAGAGGGGTGTGAGAGAGAGAGGGGTGAGAGAGAAGGGTGAGAGAGGGAGTCTTTACAGAGGGTCACAGCATTTGGGTTTTAATTCCACCCTGAGAGAGTCCTACCTCTCAGATCCTGGGGATTGACAAACTTTAACCCCAGGCTTCAAACCTGTTTTAAAAATGACAGGGCCACAATCTGACAGGAACCAGTTACCCAGAGGCCCCTAAAACCCAGGGTCCCCCCCAGAGGAGATTAAACCTCGGGGTAAATAAACACACAACTCACGTGGGCCCCCACGGGATGCAGCCTGTCGACCAGGCCTCAGGCCTCAGGCCCGTGCTCCCCCTCTGGAGGTTGTTCTTTCCTGGACTCGAACATTTTGGATCTTCACGTTGCAGCTTTCCAAACAAAGGTTCCTCGGGATAAAAGAGGGAAAAGATTAGTTGAAAGGAGGAACAAGAGCATTTTGGAGGCAAGTTACACAGCAAGATCCCAGGGTTAAAAGCACCTCTGCCCAGCTCCAATGTATTAATGTATGTAACACAGTCAGCAGTTGGGATGGAACATGGTGTGGGAGCAGATCTTCCCAGGGATTGGAGGGGGATAGTGAGGGAAAGGCATCAGATTCTTACACTCTGCAGTGACCTGGGATCAATTGTCTTTTACTGAAAACAGTTCCCAACTTGTATGTGCCTGTAGCTCCCTCCAGTCTGAAACCCTCATGACCCTCTATCCTGTCTACTCTCTCTGAGCCAATGGTGTCTTCATTCTGCTACTGACCCTTCAGTCCCACTGGGATCATTTTTTCCCACCTTCTCTCATCCACGTGAAGGAATTGGATCCTGACAATTCCATTTACACTGTCTCCCATCAATCTTCATAGGATCCATATCACAGAGGTTAGACAGTGATCCCAGCAAACACTCCCAGGGCAGAGGGAGCACAGGGTTCCTGACAAAATAAAGCTCCCATTAAACTGTCCCCATTTAAATCCCCAGGGCAGGTAGAGAATGGGGTCAGATACAGAGTAAATCTCCCTCGACACTGCAGCATTTCAAATTCCCAGGCCATTTTGAGCTCGGCGTTAGGTACTGATTAAATCCCCCACTTCCCCCATCCTGTTCACATCAAACTCAATCAGGATAGCTCCATCACTGGGTTAGATACAGAGGATGTGTCTGTTTGGATTTCAGCCCCAATCCAGTTGGTGATGATCACGGCCTTGTTAAGTGTGTTTGGGAATGGGGAGGGAGCTGGGAGCAGGGTGATGGTGGGATAGTGGGGAGCAGAGCTGTCTTCCAAGCAGTTGACCTGGGTCCGATTCCCAGCCATTGCAGTGTTGTGGTTTGTAAACAGCCTTTTAAAGGTAAGGCACTGGGATAAATCGAGGAAATAAATCTTTCATTCTGTGGTAAACCGGATCTGTCAGATTGCTCCTTGCTTTTCCTGGTGATGGTTCCTGTGAATTGCAGTGTGGAACCGGGCAGCATTGCTCGGCATCTCAGAAGCTTTCCCCTCTGCTGCTTCCCACTTCTTATTGAAATATTGGTTGCAGCACAAGGATGGGTTTGTTTTGTTCGAAAAGTGAGAGACTGCTCCCGTCAGGAACCTGAAATAATTACAGAAGCCACTGGAAACACTGAACAGTTCCAACAGCTTCTGTAGTGGTGGGGAGGGAGGGTTAATGTGTCAAATCTACACAAGGATAAAATAAACTCCAGCCTCAAAACAATCAGAAATCCTGACTCTGCAAACATCCTTGTAAATCTTTTCTGAATCTTTACAAGTTTCACCCCACTCTCCCGATAGCAGAAAGACCAGAATTGTGTGGTTTATGGAATGTTACGATATCCGAACAGTTGCTGTTTATAGTTAAATAATGTTCATTTGGTTCAGGTTTCCAATCGAGTTCGGTTTGTCCAATCTTTCTTCCTTATGTTTGTGTTACAACGATAGTGTGGAGTAAAGTGTATTTTGATTCAAGCCTGGCAGTTTGACCAATCACATTGTAACGCCTTACACTTCCCTTCAGGAAATCAGGAAAAGGGGTCTAGACCATTTTCTTAAGGCAGAGGATTTTGGTCTGGTTCATAACATCCTCAATGTCATCAATCCGTGTCCCTCCAGCCCTGAGCAATGATGTTTACAGATTACTGGAGGATACACAGACACATTAATCGGTATTATCTTGGACAGGAGTCATTTGGGAATGATATTCCTCAGACCATCAACTCTCAGCTCGGCCAAGGATGAAGGCCAGAAATCCGGCACAATTGGGAAAAAGCCCATTTCCCGGGAGACTGAGAGGTCACTAACAGAGTGGGAGCTGGAGAGTCAGGAACAGAATAACAGGGACAGTCTACTCTGTTCACATAGCCTTCACCCCTCAGTGAATCCAGTGGCAGGAATGACTGCTATTAGTCAGACTGACAGAATGTGATCAGGTACACACACTGTCCTTCCACATCATCAATATCGCCCAGCTCCCACCCTGTCTCAGCTCATCTGCCCCTCTGCCATCTTCAATATTTTAATCGGGGCAGCATTAACTACCGTGCTTTGAGCTGAGCTGTCTTACCTCTGTACTCTCTCTCTAAACGGCTCCAATTCCCCCCGATCCCTCTCCGCTTTAAGATGCTCCTTGACATCCGCCCCAATGAAAGAGGTAGACCGTCACCTGACCCATGCACTGAAGAGCAGACTGACCCAACTCTGTCAATGTAACCCACCTAGGGAAGTGCACACTGACCCCAATCTGTCAATGTAACACACCCAGGGAAGAGAAGACTGACCCCACTCTGTCAATGTAACCCACCTAGGGAAGTGCACACTGACCCCACTCTGTCAAAGTAACAAACCCAGGGAAGAGCAGGCTGACCCCCACTCTGTCAATGTAACACACCCAGGGAAGGGCAGACTGACCCCACTCTGTCAATGTAACACACCCAGGGAAGTGCAGACTGACCCGACTCTGTCAATGTAACACACACAGGGAAGAGCAGACTGACCCCACTCTGTCAAAGTAACACACCCAGGGAAGTGCAGACTGACCCCAATCTGTCAATGTAACACACACAGGGAAGAGCAGGCTGACCCCACTCTGTCAATGTAACACACCCATGGAAGAGCAGACTGACCCCACTCTGTCAATGTAACACACCCAGAGAAGTGCACACTGACCACACCCTATCAAAGTAACAAACCCAGGGAAGAGCAGACTGACCCCCACTCTGTCAAAGTAACACACCCAGGGAAGGGCAGACTGACCCCACTCTGTCAATATAACACACCCAGGGAAGAACAGACTGACCCCAATCTGTCAAAGTAACCCACCCAGGAAAGAGCAGACTGACCCCACTCTGTCAATGTAACCCACCCAGAGAAGAGCAGAATGTCCCCTTCTGCAAAATTACTCACAAAGTGAACTGCAGACTTACCCCACTCTGTCAATGTAACCCACCCAGTGATGTGCACACTGACCCCACTCTGTCATTGTAACACACCCAGGGAAGAGCAGACTGACCGCACTCTGTCAATGTAACATACCCAGGGGAGAGCAGACTGACACCACCCTGTCACTGTAACACTCCCAGGGAAGAACAGACTGACGCCACTCTGTCAATGTAACACACCCAGGGAAGAGCAGACTGAACCAACACTGTCAATTAAACACACCCAAGGAAGAACAGACTGACCCCACTCTGTCAATGTAACACACCCAGGGAAGAGCAGACTGACCCCACTCTGTCAATTTAACACACCCAGGGGAGAGCAGACTGACACCACCCTGTCACTGTAAAACTCCCAGGGAAGAACAGACTGACGCCACTCTGTCAATGTAACACACCCAGGGAAGAGCAGACTGACCCAACACTGTCAATTTAACACACCCAAGGAAGAACAGACTGACCCCACTCTGTCAATGTAACACACTCAGGGAAGAGCAGACTGACCCCAAACTGTCAATGTAACAGACCCAGGGAAGAGAAGACTGACCCCAATCTGTCAATGTAACAAACCCATGGAAGAGCAGACTGACCTCACTCTGTCAATGTAACACACCCAGGGAAGAGCAGACTGACCCCACTCTGTCAATGTAACACACCCAGGGAAGAGCAGACTGAACTCACTCTGTCAATGTAACACAACGAGGGAGGAGCAGACTGAACCCACCCTGTCACTGTAACACACCCAGGGAAGAGCAGACTGACCTCACTCTGTCAATGTAATCCACCCAGAGAAGAGCAGAATGACCGCTTCTGCAAAATTACTCACACAGTCAACTGCAGTCTTACCCCACTCTGTCAATGTAACACACCCAGGGAAGAGTAGACTGACCACACTCTGTAAATGTAACAAACCCAGGGAAGAGCAGACTGACCTCACTCTGTCAATGTAACACACCCAGGGAAGTGCAGACTGACCCCACTGTGTCAATGTAACAAACCCAGGGAAGAGCAGACTGACCTCACTCTGCCAATGTTACAAACCCAGGGAAGAGCAGACTGACCCCACTCTGTCAATGTAACCCACCCATAAAAGAGCAGACTGACCCCACTCTGACAATGTGACACGCCCTGGGAAGAGCAGACTAACCTCACTCTGTCAATGTAACACACCCATAAAAGAGCAGACTGACCCCACTCTGTCAATGTGACACGCCCTGGGAAGAGCACACTGACCCAACTCTGTCAATGTAACACACCCAGGGAAGAGCAGACTGACCAAACTCTGTCAATGTAACAAACCCAGGGAAGAGCAGACTGACCCCAATCTGTCAATGTAACAAACCCATGGAAGAGCAGACTGACCTCACTCTGTCAATGTAACACACCCAGGGAAGAGCAGACTGACCCCACTCTGTCAATGTAACACACCCAGGGAAGAGCAGACTGAACTCACTCTGTCAATGTAACACAACGAGGGAGGAGCAGACTGAACCCACCCTGTCACTGTAACACACCCAGGGAAGAGCAGACTGACCTCACTCTGTCAATGTAACCCACCCAGAGAAGAGCAGAATGACCGCTTCTGCAAAATTACTCACACAGTCAACTGCAGTCTTACCCCACTCTGTCAATGTAACACACCCAGGGAAGAGTAGACTGACCACACTCTGTAAATGTAACAAACCCAGGGAAGAGCAGACTGACCTCACTCTGTCAATGTAACACACCCAGGGAAGTGCAGACTGACCCCACTGTGTCAATGTAACAAACCCAGGGAAGAGCAGACTGACCTCACTCTGCCAATGTTACACACCCAGGGAAGAGCAGACTGACCCCACTCTGTCAATGTAACCCACCCATAAAAGAGCAGACTGACCCCACTCTGACAATGTGACACGCCCTGGGAAGAGCAGACTAACCTCACTCTGTCAATGTAACACACCCATAAAAGAGCAGACTGACCCCACTCTGTCAATGTGACACGCCCTGGGAAGAGCACACTGACCCAACTCTGTCAATGTAACACACCCAGGGAAGAGCAGACTGACCAAACTCTGTCAATGTAACAAACCCAGGGAAGAGCAGACTGACCTCACTCTGTCAATGTAACCCACCCAGAGAGGAGCAGAATGTCCTCTTCTGCAAAATTACTCACACAGTGAACTGCAGACTGACCCCACTCTGTCAATGTAACCCACCCAGTGATGTGCACACTGACCCCACTCTGTCATTGTAACACACCCAGGGAAGAGCAGACTGACCCCACTCTGTCAATGTAACACACAATGGGAGAACAGACTGACCCCACTCTGTCAATGTAACACATCCAGGGAAGAGCAGACTGACCCCACTCTCTCAATGTAACACACCAAGGGAAGAACAGACTGACCCCACTCTGTCAATGTAATAAACCCAGGGGAGAGCAGACTGACACCACCCTGTCACTGTAACACTCCCAGGGAAGAACAGACTGACGCCACCCTGTCAATGTAACACACCCAGGGAAGAGCAGACTGACCCAACACTGTCAATTTAACACACCCAAGGAAGAACAGACTGACCCCACTCTGTCAATGTAACACACCCTGGGAAGAGCAGACTGACCCCCACTCTGTCAATGTAACACACACAGGGAAGTGCACACTGACCCCACTCTGTCATTGTAACACAGCAAGGGAAGAGCAGACTGACCCCACTCTGTCAATCTAACAAACCCTGGGAAGAGCAGACTGAACCCACTCTGTCAATGTGACACACCCAGGGAAGAACAGACTGACCCCGCTCTGTCAATGTAAAACACCCAGGGAAGAGCAGACTGAACCCACTCTGTCAATGTAACACACCCAGGGAAGAACAGACTGACCCCACTCTGTCAATGTAAAACACCCAGGGAAGAGCAGACTGACCCCACTCAGTCAATGTAACCCACCCATAAAAGAGCAGACTGACACCACTCTGTCAATGTGACACGCCCTGGGAAGAGCAGACTGACCACAATCTGTCAATGCAACACACCTGGGAAGAGCAGACTGACCCCCACTCTGTTAATGTAACACACCCAGGGAAGTGCACACTGACCCCACTCTGTCAATGTAACACACCCATGGAAGAGCAGACTGACCCCACTCTGTCAATGTAACACACCCAGAGAAGTGCACACTGACCACACCCTATCAAAGTAACAAACCCAGGGAAGAGCAGACTGACCCCCACTCTGTCAAAGTAACACACCCAGGGAAGGGCAGACTGACCCCACTCTGTCAATATAACACACCCAGGGAAGAACAGACTGACCCCAATCTGTCAAAGTAACCCACCCAGGAAAGAGCAGACTGACCCCACTCTGTCAATGTAACCCACCCAGAGAAGAGCAGAATGTCCCCTTCTGCAAAATTACTCACAAAGTGAACTGCAGACTTACCCCACTCTGTCAATGTAACCCACCCAGTGATGTGCACACTGACCCCACTCTGTCATTGTAACACACCCAGGGAAGAGCAGACTGACCGCACTCTGTCAATGTAACATACCCAGGGGAGAGCAGACTGACACCACCCTGTCACTGTAACACTCCCAGGGAAGAACAGACTGACGCCACTCTGTCAATGTAACACACCCAGGGAAGAGCAGACTGAACCAACACTGTCAATTAAACACACCCAAGGAAGAACAGACTGACCCCACTCTGTCAATGTAACACACCCAGGGAAGAGCAGACTGACCCCACTCTGTCAATTTAACACACCCAGGGGAGAGCAGACTGACACCACCCTGTCACTGTAAAACTCCCAGGGAAGAACAGACTGACGCCACTCTGTCAATGTAACACACCCAGGGAAGAGCAGACTGACCCAACACTGTCAATTTAACACACCCAAGGAAGAACAGACTGACCCCACTCTGTCAATGTAACACACTCAGGGAAGAGCAGACTGACCCCAAACTGTCAATGTAACAGACCCAGGGAAGAGAAGACTGACCCCAATCTGTCAATGTAACAAACCCATGGAAGAGCAGACTGACCTCACTCTGTCAATGTAACACACCCAGGGAAGAGCAGACTGACCCCACTCTGTCAATGTAACACACCCAGGGAAGAGCAGACTGAACTCACTCTGTCAATGTAACACAACGAGGGAGGAGCAGACTGAACCCACCCTGTCACTGTAACACACCCAGGGAAGAGCAGACTGACCTCACTCTGTCAATGTAATCCACCCAGAGAAGAGCAGAATGACCGCTTCTGCAAAATTACTCACACAGTCAACTGCAGTCTTACCCCACTCTGTCAATGTAACACACCCAGGGAAGAGTAGACTGACCACACTCTGTAAATGTAACAAACCCAGGGAAGAGCAGACTGACCTCACTCTGTCAATGTAACACACCCAGGGAAGTGCAGACTGACCCCACTGTGTCAATGTAACAAACCCAGGGAAGAGCAGACTGACCTCACTCTGCCAATGTTACAAACCCAGGGAAGAGCAGACTGACCCCACTCTGTCAATGTAACCCACCCATAAAAGAGCAGACTGACCCCACTCTGACAATGTGACACGCCCTGGGAAGAGCAGACTAACCTCACTCTGTCAATGTAACCCACCCATAAAAGAGCAGACTGTCCCCACTCTGTCAATGTGACACGCCCTGGGAAGAGCACACTGACCCAACTCTGTCAATGTAACACACCCAGGGAAGAGCAGACTGACCAAACTCTGTCAATGTAACAAACCCAGGGAAGAGCAGACTGACCCCAATCTGTCAATGTAACAAACCCATGGAAGAGCAGACTGACCTCACTCTGTCAATGTAACACACCCAGGGAAGAGCAGACTGACCCCACTCTGTCAATGTAACACACCCAGGGAAGAGCAGACTGAACTCACTCTGTCAATGTAACACAACGAGGGAGGAGCAGACTGAACCCACCCTGTCACTGTAACACACCCAGGGAAGAGCAGACTGACCTCACTCTGTCAATGTAACCCACCCAGAGAAGAGCAGAATGACCGCTTCTGCAAAATTACTCACACAGTCAACTGCAGTCTTACCCCACTCTGTCAATGTAACACACCCAGGGAAGAGTAGACTGACCACACTCTGTAAATGTAACAAACCCAGGGAAGAGCAGACTGACCTCACTCTGTCAATGTAACACACCCAGGGAAGTGCAGACTGACCCCACTGTGTCAATGTAACAAACCCAGGGAAGAGCAGACTGACCTCACTCTGCCAATGTTACACACCCAGGGAAGAGCAGACTGACCCCACTCTGTCAATGTAACACACCCAGGGAAGAGCAGACTGACCCCACTCTGTCAATGTAACACACCCAGGGAAGAGCAGACTGACCCCACTCTGTCAATGTAACACAGCCAGGGAAGAGCAGACTGATCCTACTCTGTCAATGTAACACACCCAGGGAAGAACAGACTGACCCCACTGTGTCAATGTAACAAACTTGGGGAAGAGCAGACTGACCCCAATCTGTCAATGTAACACACCCAGGGAAGAGAAGACTGACCCCACTCTGTCAATGTAACCCTCCCAGTGAAGAGCAGACTGACCCCACTCTGTCAATGTAACACACCCAGGGAAGAGCAGACTGAACTCACTCTGTCAATGTAACACAACCAGTGAAGATCAGACTGACCCCACTCTGTCAATGTGACACGCCCTGGGAAGAGCACACTGACCCAACTCTGTCAATGTAACACACCCAGGGAAGAGCAGACTGACCAAACTCTGTCAATGTAACAAACCCAGGGAAGAGCAGGCTGACCTCACTCTTTCAATGTAACCCACCCAGAGAAGAGCAGAATGTCCTCTTCTGCAAAATTACTCACACAGTGAACTGAAGACTTACCCCACTCTGTCAATGTAACCCACCCAGTGATGTGCACACTGACCCCACTCTGTCATTGTAACACACCCAGGGAAGAGCAGACTGACCGCACTCTGTCAATGTAACACACCCAGGGAAGAGCAGACAGATACCACTCTGTCAATGTAACACACCAAGGGAAGAACAGACTGACCCCGCTCTGTCAATTTAAAACACCCAGGGAAGAGCAGACTGACCCCACTCTGTCAATGTAACACACCCAGGGAAGAGCAGACTGACCCAACACTGTCAATTTAACACACCCAAGGAAGAACAGACTGACCCCACTCTGTCAATGTAACACACTCAGGGAAGAGCAGACTGACCCCAATAGGTCAATGTAACACACCCAGGGAAGAGCAGACTGGCCCAAAACTGTCAATTTAATACACCCAAGGAAGAACAGACTGACCCCACTCTGTCAATGTAACACACTCAGGGAAGAGCAGACTGACCCCAATCGGTCAATGTAACACACCCAGGGAAGAGCAGACTGACCCAACACTGTCAATTTAACACACCCAAGGAAGAACAGACTGACCCCACTCTGTCAATTTAACAAACCCAGGGAAGAGCAGACTGACCTCACACTGTCAATGTAACACACCCTGGGAAGAGCAGACTGACCCCCACTCTGTCAATGTAACACACACAGGGAAGTGCACACTGACCCCACTCTGTCATTGTAAAACAGCAAGGGAAGAGCAGACTGACCCCACTCTGTCAATGTAACAAACCCTGGGAGAACAGACTGACTCCACTCTGTCAATGTAATACACCCAGGGAAGAACAGACTGACCCCACTCAGTCATTGTAACACACCCAGGGAAGAGCAGACTAACCCCACTCTGTCAATGTAACACACCCAGGGAAGAACAGACTGACTCCACTCTGTCAATGTAACCCCCCCAGGGAAGAGCAGACTGACCCCACTCTGTCAATGTAACACACCCAGGGAATAGCAGACTTACCCCACTCTGTCAATGTAACCCACCCATAAAAGAGCAGACTGCCCCACTCTGTCAATGTGACACGCCCTGGGAAGAGCAGACTGACCACACTCTGTGAATGTTACCCACCCAGGGAAGAGCAGATTGACCCCACTCTGTCAATGTGACACGCCCTGGGAAGAGCAGACTGACCTCACTCTGTCAATGTAACACACCCAGGGAAGAGCAGACTGACCCCACTCTGTCAATGTAACACACCCAGGAAAGAGCAGACTGACCCCACTCTGTCAATGTAACACAGCCAGGGAAGAGCAGACTGACACCACTCTGTCAATGTAACACACCCAGGGAAGAGCAAACTGACACCACTCTGTCAATGAAACACACCCAGGGAAGAGCAGACTGACCCCACTCTGTCAATGTTACCCACCCAGGGAAGAGCAGATTGACCCCACTCTGTCAATGTAACACACCCAGGGAAGAGCAGACTGACCCCACTCTGTCAATGTAACACAAACAGGGAAGAGCAGACTGACCCCACTCTGTCAATGTAACACACCCAGGAAAGAGCAGACTGACCCCACTCTGTCAATGTAACACAGCCAGGGAAGAGCAGACTGACCCCACTCTGTCAATGTAACACACCCAGGGAAGAACAGACTGACCCCTCTCTATCAATGTAACAAACCTGGGGAAGAGCAGACTGACCCCAATCTGTCAATGTAACACACCCAGGGAAGAGAAGACTGACCCCACTCTGTCAATGTAACACACCCAGGGAAGAGCAGACTGAACTCACTCTGTCAATGTAACACAACCAGGGAAGATCAGACTGACCCCACTCTGTCAATGTAACACACCCAGTGAAGAGCAGACTGACCCCACTCTGTCAATGTAACCCACCCATAAAAGAGCAGACTGTTCCCACTCTGTCAATGTAAAACACCCAGGGAAGAACAGACTGACCCCACTCTGTCAATGTAACAAAACCTGGGAGAACAGACTGACGCCACTCTGTCAATGGAACACACCTAGGGAAGGGCCGACTAAATACACTCTGTCAATGTGACACACCAAGGGATGAGCAGACTGACACCACTCTGTCAGTGTAACACAGCCAGGGAAGAACAGACTGACCCCACTGTGTCAATGTAACAAACTTGGGGAAGAGCAGACTGACCCCAATCTGTCAATGTAACACACCCAGGGAAGAGAAGACTGACCCCACTCTGTCAATGTAACCCTCCAGGGAAGAGCAGACTGACCCCACTCTGTCAATGTTACACACACAGAGAAGAGCAGACTGACCCCACTCTGTAAATGTAACCCACCCATAAAAGAGCAGACTGACCCCACTCTGTCAATGTAACACACCCAGGGAAGAGAAGACTGACCCCACTCTGTCAATGTAACCCTCCCAGGGAAGAGCATATGACCCCACTCTGTCAATGTAACACACCCTGGGAAGAGCAGACTGAACTCACTCTGTCAATGTAACACAACCAGGGAAGATCAGACTGACCCCACTATGTCAATGTAACACAACCAGGGAAGGTCAGACTGACCCCACTCTGTCAATGTAACACACCCAGGGAAGTTCAGACTGACCCCACTCTGTCAATGTAACGCAACCTGGGAGAACAGACTGACCCCACTCTGTCAATGTAACACACCCAGGGAAGAGCAGACTGAACCCACTCTGTCAATGTAACAGACCCAGGGAAGAGCAGACTGACCCAACACTGTCAATTTAACACACCCAAGGAAGAACAGACTGACCCCACTCTGTCAATGTAACACACTCAGGGAAGAGCAGACTGACCCCAATAGGTCAATGTAACACACCCAGGGAAGAGCAGACTGGCCCAACACTGTCAATTTAACACACCCAAGGAAGAACAGACTGACCCCACTCTGTCAATGTAACACACTCAGGGAAGAGCAGACTGACCCCAATCGGTCAATGTAACACACCCAGGGAAGAGCAGACTGACCCAACACTGTCAATTTAACACACCCAAGGAAGAACAGACTGACCCCACTCTGTCAATTTAACAAACCCAGGGAAGAGCAGACTGACCTCACTCTGTCAATGTGACACGCCCTGAGAAGAGCAGACTGACCACACTCTGTCAATGTAACACACCCTGGGAAGAGCAGACTGACCCCCACTCTGTCAATGTAACACACACAGGGAAGTGCACACTGACCCCACTCTGTCATTGTAAAACAGCAAGGGAAGAGCAGACTGACCCCACTCTGTCAATGTAACAAACCCTGGGAGAACAGACTGACTCCACTCTGTCAATGTAATACACCCAGGGAAGAACAGACTGACCCCACTCAGTCATTGTAACACACCCAGGGAAGAGCAGACTAACCCCACTCTGTCAATGTAACACACCCAGGGAAGAACAGACTGACTCCACTCTGTCAATGTAACCCCCCCAGGGAAGAGCAGACTGACCCCACTCTGTCAATGTAACACACCCAGGGAATAGCAGACTTACCCCACTCTGTCAATGTAACCCACCCATAAAAGAGCAGACTGCCCCACTCTGTCAATGTGACACGCCCTGGGAAGAGCAGACTGACCACACTCTGTGAATGTTACCCACCCAGGGAAGAGCAGATTGACCCCACTCTGTCAATGTGACACGCCCTGGGAAGAGCAGACTGACCTCACTCTGTCAATGTAACACACCCAGGGAAGAGCAGACTGACCCCACTCTGTCAATGTAACACACCCAGGAAAGAGCAGACTGACCCCACTCTGTCAATGTAACACAGCCAGGGAAGAGCAGACTGACACCACTCTGTCAATGTAACACACCCAGGGAAGAGCAAACTGACACCACTCTGTCAATGAAACACACCCAGGGAAGAGCAGACTGAACCCACTCTGTCAATGTTACCCACCCAGGGAAGAGCAGATTGACCCCACTCTGTCAATGTAACACACCCAGGGAAGAGCAGACTGACCCCACTCTGTCAATGTAACACAAACAGGGAAGAGCAGACTGACCCCACTCTGTCAATGTAACACACCCAGGAAAGAGCAGACTGACCCCACTCTGTCAATGTAACACAGCCAGGGAAGAGCAGACTGACCCCACTCTGTCAATGTAACACACCCAGGGAAGAACAGACTGACCCCTCTCTGTCAATGTAACAAACCTGGGGAAGAGCAGACTGACCCCAATCTGTCAATGTAACACACCCAGGGAAGAGAAGACTGACCCCACTCTGTCAATGTAACACACCCAGGGAAGAGCAGACTGAACTCACTCTGTCAATGTAACACAACCAGGGAAGATCAGACTGACCCCACTCTGTCAATGTAACACACCCAGTGAAGAGCAGACTGACCCCACTCTGTCAATGTAACCCACCCATAAAAGAGCAGACTGTTCCCACTCTGTCAATGTAAAACACCCAGGGAAGAACAGACTGACCCCACTCTGTCAATGTAACAAACCCTGGGAGAACAGACTGACGCCACTCTGTCAATGGAACACACCTAGGGAAGGGCCGACTAAATACACTCTGTCAATGTGACACACCAAGGGATGAGCAGACTGACACCACTCTGTCAGTGTAACACAGCCAGGGAAGAACAGACTGACCCCACTGTGTCAATGTAACAAACTTGGGGAAGAGCAGACTGACCCCAATCTGTCAATGTAACACACCCAGGGAAGAGAAGACTGACCCCACTCTGTCAATGTAACCCTCCAGGGAAGAGCAGACTGACCCCACTCTGTCAATGTTACACACACAGAGAAGAGCAGACTGACCCCACTCTGTAAATGTAACCCACCCATAAAAGAGCAGACTGACCCCACTCTGTCAATGTAACACACCCAGGGAAGAACAGACTGACCCCACTCTGTCAATGTAACAAACCCTGGGAGAACAGACTGACGCCACTCTGTCAATGGAACAAACCTAGGGAAGGTCAGACTAACCTCACTCTGTCAATGTAACACACCCAGGGAAGAGCAGACTGACACCACTCTGTCAATGTAACACACCCCGGGAAGAGCAAACTGACCCCACTCTGTCAATGAAACACACCCAGGGAAGAGCAGATTGACCCCACTCGGTCAATGTAACACACCCAGGGAAGAGCAGACTGACCCCACTCTGTCAATGTAACACACCCAGGGAAGAGCAGACTGACCCCACGCTGTCAATGTAACACACCCAGGGAAGAGCAGACTGACCCCACTCTGTCAATGTAACACACCCAGGGAAGAGCAGGCTGACCCCACTCTGTCAATGTAACACACCCAGGGAAGAGCAGACTGACCCCACTCTGTCAATGTAACACAACCAGGGAAGATCAGACTGACCCCACTCTGCCAATGTAACACACCCAGCGAAGAGCAGACTGACCCCACTCTGTCAATGTAACCCACCCATAAAAGAGCAGACTGTCCCCACTCGGTCAATGTGACACGCCCTGGGAAGAGCACACTGACCCAACTCTGTCAATGTAACACACCCAGGGAAGAGCAGACTGACCAAACTCTGTCAATGTAACCCACCCAGAGAAGAGCAGAATGTCCTCTTCTGCAAAATTACTCACACAGTGAACTGCAGACTTGCCCCACTGTGTCAATGTAACCCACCCAGTGATGTGCACACTGACCCAACACTGTCATTGTAACACACCCAGGGAAGAGCAGACTGACCCCACTCTGTCAATGTAACACACAATGGGAGAGCAGACTGACCCCACTCTGTCAATGTAACACACCCAGGGAAGGGCAGACAGATACCACTCTGTCAATGTAACACACCCAGGGAAGAGCAGACTGACCCCACTCTGTCAATGTAACACACCCAGGGAAGAGCAGACTGACCCCACTCTGTCAATGTAACACACCCAGGGAAGAGCAGACTGACACCACCCTGTCACTGTAACACTCCCAGGGAAGAACAGACTGACGCCACTCTGTCAATGTAACACACCCAGGGAAGAGCAGACTGACCCAACACTGTCAATTTAACACAACCATGGAAGAACAGACTGACCCCACTCTGTCAATGTAACACACTCAGGGAAGAGCAGACTGACCACAATCGGTCAATGTAACCCACAAATAAAAGAGCAGACTGACCCCACTCTGTCAATGTGACACGCCCTGGGAAGAGCAGACTGACATCACTCTGTCAATATAACACACCCAGGGAAGAACAGACTGACCCCACTCTGTCAATGTAGTACACCCAGGGAAGAACAGACTGACCACACTCAGTCAATGTAACACACCCAGGGAAGAGCAGACTGACCCCACTCTGTAAATGTAACACACCCAGGGAAGAACAGACTGACTCCACTCTGTCAATGTAACCCCCCCAGGGAAGAGCAGACTGACCCCACTCTGTCAATGTAATACACCCAGGGAAGAACAGACTTACCCCACTCTGTCAATGTAACCCACCCATAAAAGAGCAGACTGGCCCCACTCTGTCAATGTGACACGCCCTGGGAAGAGCAGACTGACCACACTCTGTCAATGTTACCCACCCAGGGAAGAGCAGATTGACCCCACTCTGTCAAAGTGACACGCCCTGGGAAGAGCAGACTGACCTCACTCTGTCAATGTAACACACCCAGGGAAGAACAGACTGACCCCACTCTGTCAATGTAACAAACCCTGGGAGAACAGACTGACCCCACTCTGTCAATGAAACGCACCTAGGGAAGGGCAGACTGACCCCACTCTGTCAATGTAACACACCCAGGGAAGAGCAGATTGACCCCACTCTGTCAATGTAACACATCCAGGGAAGAGCAGACTGACCCCACTCTGTCAATGTAACATAGCCAGGGACGAGCAGCCTGACCCCACTCTGTCAATGTAACACACCCAGGGAAGAACAGACTGACATCACTGTGTCAATGTAACAAACTTGGGGAAGAGCAGACTGACCCCAATCTGTCAATGTAACAAACCCAGGGAAGAGAAGACTGACCCCACTCTGTCAATGTAACCCTCCCAGGGAAGAGCATATGACCCCACTCTGTCAATGTAACACACCATGGGAAGAGCAGACTGAACTCACTCTGTCAATGTAACACAACCAGGGAAGATCAGACTGACCCCACTATGTCAATGTAACACAACCAGGGAAGGTCAGACTGACCCCACTCTGTCAATATAACACACCCAGGGAAGAACAGACTGACCCCACTCTGTCAATGTAGTACACCCAGGGAAGAACAGACTGACCACACTCAGTCAATATAACACACCCAGGGAAGAGCAGACTGACCCCACTCTGTCAATGTAACACACCCAGGGAAGAACAGACTGACTCCACTCTGTCAATATAACCCCCCCAGGGAAGAGCAGACTGACCCCACTCTGTCAATGTAATACACCCAGGGAAGAACAGACTTACCCGACTCTGTCAATGTAACCCACCCATAAAAGAGCAGACTGGCCCCACTCTGTCAATGTGACACGCCCTGGGAAGAGCAGACTGACCACACTCTGTCAACGTTACCCACCCAGGGAAGAGCAGATTGACCCCACTCTGTCAATGTGACACGCCCTGGGAAGAGCAGACTGACCTCACTCTGTCAATGTAACACACCCAGGGAAGAACAGACTGACCCCACTCTGTCAATGTAACAAACCCTGGGAGAACAGACTGAACCCACTCTGTCAATGGAACACACCTAGGGAAGGGCAGACTGACCCCACTCTGTCAATGTAACACACCCAGGGAAGAGCAGACTGACACCACTCTGTCAATGTAACACACCCAGGGAAGAGCAGACTGAACCCACTCTGTCAATGTAACACACCCAGGGAAGAACAGACTGACCCCACTCTGTAAATGTAAACACCCAGGGAAGAGCAGACTGACCCCACTCTGTCAATGTAACACATCCAGGGAAGAGCAGACTGACACCACTCTGTCAATGTAACACACCCAGGGAAGAGCAGACTGAACCCACTCTGTCAATGTAACACACCCAGGGACGAGCAGCCTGACCCCACTCTGTCAATGTAACACACACAGGGAAGAACAGACTGACCCCACTGTGTCAATGTAACAAACTTGGGGAAGAGCAGACTGACCACAATCTGTCAATGTAACACACCCAGGGAAGAGAAGACTGACCCCACTCTGTCAATGTAACCCTCCCAGGGAAGAGCATATGACCCCACTCTGTCAATGTAACACACCCTGGGAAGAGCAGACTGAACTCACTCTGTCAATGTAACACAACCAGGGAAGATCAGACTGACCCCACTATGTCAATGTAACACAACCAGGGAAGGTCAGACTGACCCCACTCTGTCAATGTAACACACCCAGGGAAGAGCAGACTGAACCCACTCTGTCAATGTAACACACCCAGGGAAGAACAGACTGACCCCACTCAGTCAATGTAACACACCCAGGGAAGAGCAGACTGACCCCACTCTGTCAATGTAACACACCCAGGGAAGAACAGACTGACTCCACTCTGTCAATGTAACCCCCCCAAGGGAAGAGCTGACTGACACCAATCTGTCAATGTAACACACCCAGGGAATAGCAGACTTACCCCACTCTGTCAATGTAACACACCCAGGGAAAAACAGACTGACCCCACTCTGTAAATGTAAACACCCAGGGAAGAGCAGACTGACCCCACTCTGTCAATGTAACACATCCAGGGAAGAGCAGACTGACCCCACTCTGTCAATGTAACACACCCAGGGAAGAACAGACTGACTCCACTCTGTCAATGTAACACACCCAGGGAAGAACAGACTGACCCCACTATGTCAATGTAACACAACCAGGGAAGGTCAGACTGACGCCACTATGTCAATGTAACACAACCAGGGAAGGTCAGACTGACCCCACTCTGTCAATGTAACACACCCAGGGAAGAACAGACTGACTCCACTCTGTCAATGTAACCCCCCCAAGGGAAGAGCTGACTGACACCAATCTGTCAATGTAACACACCCAGGGAATAGCAGACTTACCCCACTCTGTCAATGTAACACACCCAGTGAAGAACAGACTGACCCCACTCTGTAAATGTAAACACCCAGGGAAGAGCAGACTGACCCCACTCTGTCAATGTAACACATCCAGGGAAGAGCAGACTGACCCCACTCTGTCAATGTAACATAGCCAGGGACGAGCAGCTTGACCCCACTCTGTCAATGTAACACACCCAGGGAAGAACAGACTGACCCCACTGTGTCAATGTAACAAACTTGGGGAAGAGCAGACTGACCCCAATCGGTCAATGTAACACACCCAGGGAAGAGAAGACTGACCCCACTCTGTCAATGTAACCCTCCCAGGGAAGAGCATATGACCCCACTCTGTCAATGTAACACACCCTGGGAAGAGCAGACTGAACTCACTCTGTCAATGTAACACAACCAGGGAAGATCAGACTGACCCTACTATGTCAATGTAACACAACCAGGGAAGGTCAGACTGACCCCACTCTGTCAATGTAACACACCCAGGGAAGTTCAGACTGACCCCACTCTGTCAATGTAACAGACCCAGGGAAGAACAGACTGACCCCACTCTGTCAATGTAATACACCCAGGGAAGAACAGACTGACCCCACTCAGTCAATGTAACACACCCAGGGAAGAGCAGACTGACCCCACTCTGTCAATGTAACACACCCAGGGAAGAACAGAATTACCCCACTCTGTCAATGTAACCCACTCATAAAAGAGCAGACTGGCCCCACTCTGTCAATGTGACACGCCCTGGGAAGGGCAGACTGACCACACTCTGTCAATGTAAAACACCCAGGGAAGAGCAGATTGACCCCACTCTGTCAATGTGACACGCCCTGGGAAGAGCAGACTGACACCACTCTGTCAATGTAACACACCCAGGGAAGAACAGACTGACCCCACTCTGTCAATGTAACAAACCCTGGGAGAACAGACTGACCCCACTCTGTCAATGGAACACACCTAGGGAATAGCAGACTGACCCCACTCTGTCAATGTAACACACCCAGGGAAGAGCAGACTGAACCCACTCTGTCAATGTAACACACCCAGGGAAGAACAGACTGACCCCACTCTGTCAATGTAATACACCCAGGGAAGAACAGACTGACCCCACTCAGTCAATGTAACACACCCAGGGAAGAGCAGACTGACCCCACTCTGTCAATGTAACACACCCAGGGAAGAACAGACTTACCCCACTCTGTCAATGTAACCCACTCATAAAAGAGCAGACTGACCCCACTCTGTCAATGTAACACACCCAGGGAAGAGCAGACAGATACCACTCTGTCAATGTAACACACCAAGGGAAGAACAGACTGACCCCACTCTGTCAATGTAATACACCCAGGGGAGAGCAGACTGACACCACCCTGTCACTGTAACACTCCCAGGGAAGAACAGACTGACGCCACTCTGTCAATCTAACACACCCAGGGAAGAGCAGACTGACCCAACACTGTCAATTTAACACACCCAAGGAAGAACAGACTGACCCCACTCTGTCAATGTAACACACCCTGGGAAGAGCAGACTGACCCCCACTCTGTCAATGTAACACACACAGGGAAGTGCACACTGACACCACTCTGTCATTGTAACACAGCAAGGGAAGAGCAGACTGACCCCACTCTGTCAATGTAACAAACCCTGGGAGAACAGACTGACCCCACTCTGTCAATGTAACACACCCAGGGAAGAGCAGACTGAACCCACTCTGTCAATATGACACACCCAGGGAAGAACAGACTGACCCCGCTCTGTCAATGTAAAACACCCAGGGAAGAGCAGACTGAACCCACTCTGTCAATGTAACACACCCAGGGAAGAACAGACTGACCCCACTCTGTCAATGTAAAACACCCAGGGAAGAGCAGACTGACCCCACTCAGTCAATGTAACCCACACATAAAAGAGCAGACTGACCCCACTCTGTCATTGTGACACGCCCTGGGAAGAGCAGACTGACCACACTCTGTCAATGCAACACACCCTGGGAAGAGCAGACTGACCCCCACTCTGTCAATGTAACACACCCAGGGAAGTGCACACTGACCCCACTCTGTCATTGTAACACACCAAGGGAAGAGCAGACTGACCCCACTGTGTCAATGTAACACACTTGGGGAAGAGCAGACTGACCCCAATCAGTCAATATAACACCCCCAGGAAAGAGAAGACTGACCCCACTCTGTCAATGTAACCCTCCCAGGGAAGAACAAACTGACGCCACTCTGTCAATGTAACACACCCAGGGAAGAGCAGACTGACCCAACACTGTCAATTTAACACAACCATGGAAGAACAGACTGACCCCACTCTGTCAATGTAACACACTCAGGGAAGAGCAGACTGACCCCAATCGGTCAATGTAACACACCCAGGGAAGAGAAGACTGACCTCACTGTGTCAATGTAACAAACCCAGGGAAGAGCAGACAGACCTCACTCTGTCAATGTAACACACCCAGGGAAGAGCAGACTGACCCCACTCTGTCAATGTAACACACCCAGGGAAGAGCAGGCTGAACTCACTCTGTCAATGTAACACAACCAGGGAATATCAGACTGACCACACTCTGTCAATGTAACACACGCAGGGAAGAGCAGACTGAATTCATTCTGTCAATGTAACCCACCCATAAAAGAGCAGACTGACCCCACTCTGTCAATGTGACACGCCCTGGGAAGAGCAGACTGACCACACTCTGTCAATGTAACACACCCAGGGAAGAACAGACTGACCCCACTCTGTCAATGTAATACACCCAGGGAAGAACAGACTGACCCCACTCAGTCAATGTAACACACCCAGGGAAGAGCAGACTGACCCCACTCTGTCAATGTAACACACCCAGGGAAGAAAAGACTGACTCCACTCTGTCAATGTAACCCCCCCAGGGAAGAGCAGACTGACCCCACTCTGTCAATGTAATACACCCAGGGAAGAACAGACTTACCCCACTCTGTCAATGTAACCCACCTTAAGAAGAACAGACTGACCCCACTCTGTCAATGTAACAAACCCTGGGAGAACAGACTGACCCCACTCTGTCAATGGAACAAACCTAGGGAAGGGCAGACTGACCCCACTCTGTCAATGTAACACACCCAGGGAAGAGCAGACTGACACCACTCTGTCAATGTAACACACCCAGGGAAGAGCAGACTGAACCCACTCTGTCAATGTAACACACCCAGGGGAGAACAGACTGACCCCACTCTGTCAATGTAATACACCCAGGGAAGAGCAGACTGACCCCACTCTGTCAATGTAACACATCCAGGGAAGAGCAGACTGACACCACTCTGTCAATGTAACATAGCCAGGGAAGAGCAGCCTGACCCCACTCTGTCAACGTAACACACGCAGGGAAGAACAGACTGACCCCACTGTGTCAATGTAACAAACTTGGGGAAGAGCAGACTGACCCCAATCTGTCAATGTAACACACCCAGGGAAGAGAAGATTGACCCCACTCTGTCAATGTAACCCTCCCAGGGAGGAGCATATGACCCTACTCTTACAATGTATCACACCCTGGGAAGAGCAGACTGAACTCACTCTGTCAATGTAACACAACCAGGGAAGATCAGACTGACCCCACTATATCAATGTAACACAACCAGGGAAGGTCAGACTGATCCCACTCTGTCAATGTAACACACCCAGGGAAGATCAGACTGACCCCACTCTGTCAATGTAACACACCCTGGGAGAACAGACTGACCCCACTCTGTCAAGGTAACACACCCAGGGAAGAGCAGACTGAACCCACTCTGTCAATGTAACACACCCAGGGAAGAACAGACTGACCCCTCTCTGTCAATGTAATACACCCAGGGAAGAACAGACTGACCCCACTCAGTCAATGTAACACACCCAGGGAAGAGCAGACTGACCCCACTCTGTCAATGTAACACACCCAGGGAAGAACAGACTGACTCCACTCTGTCAATGTAACCCCCCCAAGGGAAGAGCAGACGGACACCAATCTGTCAATGTAACACACCCAGGGAATAGCAGACTTACCCCACTCTGTCAATGTAACCCACCCATAAAAGAGCAGACTGGCCCCACTCTGTCAATGTGACACGCCCTGGAAAGAGCAGACTGACCACACTCTGTCAATGTTACCCACCCGGGGAAGAGCAGATTGACCCCACTCTCTCAATGTGACACGCTCTGGGAAGAGCAGACTGACCTCACTCTGTCAATGTAACGCACCCAGGGAAGAACAGACTGACCCCACTCTGTCAATGTAACAAACCCTGGGAGAACAGACTGACCCCACTCTGTCAATGGAACACACCTAGGGAAGGGCAGACTGACCCCACTCTGTCAATGTAACGCACCCAGGGAAGAGCAAACTGACCCCATTCTGTCAATGAAACACACCCAGGGAAGAGCAGACTGACCCCACTCTGTCAATGTTACCCACCCAGGGAAGAGCAGATTGACCCCAATCTGTCAATGTAACACACCCAGGGAAGAGCAGACTGACCCCACTCTCTCAATGTAACACACCCAGGGAAGAGCAGACTGACCCCACTCTGTCAATGTAATACACCCAGGGGAGAGCAGACTGACCCCACTCTGTCAATGTAACCCACCCATAAAAGAGCAGACTGTCCCCACTCGGTCAATGTGACACGCCCTGGGAAGAGCACACTGACCCAACTCTGTCAATGTAACACACCCAGGGAAGAGCAGACTGACCAAACTCTGTCAATGTAACCCACCCAGAGAAGAGCAGAATGTCCTCTTCTGCAAAATTACTCACACTGTGAACTGCAGACTTACCCCACTGTGTCAATGTAACCCACCCAGTGATGTGCACACTGACCCAACTCTGTCATTGTAACACACCCAGGGAAGAGCAGACTGACCCCACTCTGTCAATGTAACACACAATGGGAGAGCAGTCTGACCCCACTCTGTCAATGTAACACACCCAGGGAAGGGCAGACAGATACCACTCTGTCAATGTAACACACCCAGGGAAGAGCAGACTGACACCACCCTGTCACTGTAACACTCCCAGGGAAGAACAGACTGACGCCACTCTGTCAATGTAACACACCCAGGGAAGAGCAGACTGACCCAACACTGTCAAGTTAACACAACCATGGAAGAACAGACTGACCCCACTCTGTCAATGTAACACACTCAGGGAAGAGCAGACTGACCCCAATCGGTCAATGTAACTCACAAATAAAAGAGCAGACTGACCCCACTCTGTCAATGTGACACGCCCTGGGAAGAGCAGACTGACATCACTCTGTCAATATAACACACCCAGGGAAGAACAAACTGACCCCACTCTGTCAATGTAGTACACCCAGGGAAGAACAGACTGACCACACTCAGTCAATGTAACACACCCAGGGAAGAGCAGACTGACCCCACTCTGTCAATTTAACACACCCAGGGAAGAACAGACTGACTCCACTCTGTCAATGTAACCCCCCCAGGGAAGAGCAGACTGACCGCACTCTGTCAATGTAATACACCCAGGGAAGAACAGACTTACCCCACTCTGTCAATGTAACCCACCCATAAAAGAGCAGACTGGCCCCACTCTGTCAATGTGACACGCCCTGGGAAGAGCAGACTGACCACACTCTGTCAATGTTACCCACCCAGGGAAGAGCAGATTGACCCCACTCTGTCAATGTGACACGCCCTGGGAAGAGCAGACTGACCTCACTCTGTCAATGTAACACACCCAGGGAAGAACAGACTGACCCCACTCTGTCAATGTAACAAACCCTTGGAGAACAGACTGACCCCACTCTGTCAATGAAACACACCTAGGGAAGGGCAGACTGACCCCACTCTGTCAATGTAACACACCCAGGGAAGAGCAGACTGACACCACTCTGTCAATGTAACACCCCCAGGGAAGAGCAGACTGAACCCACTCTGTCAATGTAACACACCCAGGGAAGAACAGACTGACCCCACTCTGTTTATGTAAAACACCCAGGGAAGAGCAGATTGACCCCACTCTGTCAATGTAACACATCCAGGGAAGAGCAGACTGACCCCACTCTGTCAATGTAACATAGCCAGGGACGAGCAGCCTGACCCCACTCTGTCAATGTAACACACCCAGGGAAGAACAGACTGACATCACTGTGTCAATGTAACAAACTTGGGGAAGAGCAGACTGACCCCAATCTGTCAATGTAACAAACCCAGGGAAGAGAAGACTGACCCCACTCTGTCAATGTAACCCTCCCAGGGAAGAGCATATGACCCCACTCTGTCAATGTAACACACCCTGGGAAGAGCAGACTGAACTCACTCTGTCAATGTAACACAACCAGGGAAGATCAGACTGACCCCACTATGTCAATGTAACACAACCAGGGAAGGTCAGACTGACCCCACTCTGTCAATATAACACACCCAGGGAAGAACAGACTGACCCCACTCTGTCAATGTAGTACACCCAGGGAAGAAAAGACTGACCACACTCAGTCAATATAACACACCCAGGGAAGAGCAGACTGACCATACTCTGTCAAAGTAACACACCCAGGGAAGAACAGACTGACTCCACTCTGTCAATGTAACCCCCCCAGGGAAGAGCAGACTGACCCCACTCTGTCAATGTAATACACCCAGGGAAGAACAGACTTACCCGACTCTGTCAATGTAACCCACCCATAAAAGAGCAGACTGGCCCCACTCTGTCAATGTGACACGCCCTGGGAAGAGCAGACTGACCACACTCTGTCAATGTTACCCACCCAGGGAAGAGCAGATTGACCCCACTCTGTCAATGTGACATGCCCTGGGAAGAGCAGACTGACCTCACTCTGTCAATGTAACACACCCAGGGAAGAACAGACTGACCCCACTCTGTCAATGTAACAAACCCTGGGAGAACAGACTGACCCCACTCTGTCAATGGAACACACCTAGGGAAGGGCAGACTGACCCCACTCTGTCAATGTAACAAACCCAGGGAAGAGCAGACTGACACCACTCTGTCAATGTAACACACCCAGGGAAGAGCAGACTGAACCCACTCTGTCAATGTAACACACCCAGGGAAGAACAGACTGACCCCACTCTGTAAATGTAAACACCCAGGGAAGAGCAGACTGACCCCACTCTGTCAATATAACACATCCAGGGAAGAGCAGACTGACACCACTCTGTCAATGTAACACACCCAGGGAAGAGCAGACTGAACCCACTCTGTCAATGTAACACACCCAGGGACGAGCAGCCTGACCCCACTCTGTCAATGTAACACACCCAGGGAAGAACAGACTGACCCCACTGTGTCAATGTAACAAACTTGGGGAAGAGCAGACTGACCCCAATCTGTCAATGTAACACACCCAGGGAAGAGAAGACTGACCCCACTCTGTCAATGTAACCCTCCCAGGGAACAGCATATGACCCCACTCTGTCAATGTAACACACCCTGGGAAGAGCAGACTGAACTCACTCTGTCAATGTAACACAACCAGGGAAGATCAGAATGACCCCACTATGTCAATGTAACACAACCAGGGAAGGTCAGACTGACCCCACTCTGTCAATGTAACACACCCAGGGAAGATCAGACTGACCCCACTCTGTCAATGTAACACACCCTGGGAGAACAGACTGACTCCACTCTGTCAATGTAACACACCCTGGGAAGAGCAGACTGAACTCACTCTGTCAATGTAACACAACCAGGGAAGATCAGAATGACCCCACTATGTCAATGTAACACAACCAGGGAAGGTCAGACTGACCCCACTCTGTCAATGTAACACACCCAGGGAAGAGCAGACTGAACCCACTCTTTCAATGTAACACACCCAGGGAAGAACAGACTGACCCCACTCTGTCAATGTAATACACCCAGGGAAGAACAGACTGACCCCACTCAGTCAATGTAACACACCCAGGGAAGAGCAGACTGACCCCACTCTGTCAATGTAACACACCCAGGGAAGAACAGACTGACTCCACTCTGTCAATGTAACCCCCCCAAGGGAAGAGCTGACTGACACCAATCTGTCAATGTAACACACCCAGGGAATAGCAGACTTACCCCACTCTGTCAATGTAACACACCCAGGGAAGAACAGACTGACCCCACTCTGTAAATGTAAACACCCAGGGAAGAGCAGACTGACCCCACTCTGTCAATGTAACACATCCAGGGAAGAGCAGACTGACCCCACTCTATCAATGTAACATAGCCAGGGACGAGCAGCCTGACCCCACTCTGTCAATGTAACACACCCAGGGAAGAACAGACTGACCCCACTGTGTCAATGTAACAAACTTGGGGAAGAGCAGACTGACCCCAATCTGTCAATGTAACACACCCAGGGAAGAGAAGACTGACCCCACTCTGTCAATGTAACCCTCCCAGGGAAGAGCATATGACCCCACTCTGTCAATGTAACACACCCTGGGAAGAGCAGACTGAACTCACTCTGTCAATGTAACACAACCAGGGAAGATCAGACTGACCCCACTATGTCAATGTAACACAACCAGGGAAGGTCAGACTGACCCCACTCTGTCAATGTAACACACCCAGGGAAGTTCAGACTGACCCCACTCTGTCAATGTAACGCAACCTGGGAGAACAGACTGACCCCACTCTGTCAATGTAACACACCCAGGGAAGAGCAGACTGAACCCACTCTGTCAATGTAACACACCCAGGGAAGAACAGACTGACCCCACTCTGTCAATGTAATACACCCAGGGAAGAACAGACTGACCCCACTCAGTCAATGTAACACACCCAGGGAAGAGCAGACTGACCCCACTCTGTCAATGTAACACACCCAGGGAAGAACAGACTTACCCCACTCTGTCAATGTAACCCACTCATAAAAGAGCAGACTGGCCCCACTCTGTCAATGTGACACGCCCTGGGAAGGGCAGACTGACCACACTCTGTCAATGTTACCCTCCCAGGGAAGAGCAGATTGACCCCACTCTGTCAATGTGACACGCCCTGGGAAGAGCAGACTGACACCACTCTGTCAATGTAACACACCCAGGGAAGAACAGACTGACCCCACTCTGTCAATGTAACAAACCCTGGGAGAACAGACTGACCCCACTCTGTCAATGGAACACACCTAGGGAATAGCAGACTGACCCCACTCTGTCAATGTAACACACCCAGGGAAGAGCAGACTGAACCCACTCTGTCAATGTAACACACCCAGGGAAGAACAGACTGACCCCACTCTGTCAATGTAATACACCCAGGGAAGAACAGGCTGACCCCACTCAGTCAATGTAACACACCCAGGGAAGAGCAGACTGACCCCACTCTGTCAATGTAACACACCCAGGGAAGAACAGACTTACCCCACTCTGTCAATGTAACCCACTCATAAAAGAGCAGACTGACCCCACTCTGTCAATGTAACACACCCAGGGAAGAGCAGACAGATACCACTCTGTCAATGTAACACACCAAGGGAAGAACAGACTGACCCCACTCTGTCAATGTAATACACCCAGGGGAGAGCAGACTGACACCACCCTGTCACTGTAACACTCCCAGGGAAGAACAGACTGACGCCACTCTGTCAATCTAACACACCCAGGGAAGAGCAGACTGACCCAACACTGTCAATTTAACACACCCAAGGAAGAACAGACTGACCCCACTCTGTCAATGTAACACACCCAGGGAAGAGCAGACTGACCCCCACTCTGTCAATGTAACACACACAGAGAAGTGCACACTGACACCACTCTGTCATTGTAACACAGCAAGGGAAGAGCAGACTGACCCCACTCTGTCAATGTAACAAACCCTGGGAGAACAGACTGACCCCACTCTGTCAATGTAACACACCCAGGGAAGAGCAGACTGAACCCACTCTGTCAATATGACACACCCAGGGAAGTACAGACTGACCCCGCTCTGTCAATGTAAAACACCCAGGGAAGAGCAGACTGAACCCACTCTGTCAATGTAACACACCCAGGGAAGAACAGACTGACCCCACTCTGTCAATGTAAAACACCCAGGGAAGAGCAGACTGACCCCACTCAGTCAATGTAACCCACACATAAAAGAGCAGACTGACCCCACTCTGTCATTGTGACACGCCCTGGGAAGAGCAGACTGACCACACTCTGTCAATGCAACACACCCTGGGAAGAGCAGACTGACCCCCACTCTGTCAATGTAACACACCAAGGGAAGAGCAGACTGACCCCACTGTGTCAATGTAACACACTTGGGGAAGAGCAGACTGACCCCAATCAGTCAATGTAACACACCCAGGAAAGAGAAGACTGAACCCACTCTGTCAATGTAACCCTCCCAGGGAAGAACAAACTGACGCCATTCTGTCAATGTAACACACCCAGGGAAGAGCAGACTGACCCAACACTGTCAATTTAACACAACCATGGAAGAACAGACTGACCCCACTCTGTCAATGTAACACACTCAGGGAAGAGCAGACTGACCCCAATCGGTCAATGTAACACACCCAGGGAAGAGAAGACTGACCTCACTGTGTCAATGTAACAAACCCAGGGAAGAGCAGACAGACCTCACTCTGTCAATGTAACACACCCAGGGAAGAGCAGACTGACCCCACTCTGTCAATGTAACACACCCAGGGAAGAGCAGACTGAACTCACTCTGTCAATGTAACACAACCAGGGAATATCAGACTGACCACACTCTGTCAATGTAACACACGCAGGGAAGAGCAGACTGAATTCATTCTGTCAATGTAACCCACCCATAAAAGAGCAGACTGACCCCACTCTGTCAATGTGACACGCCCTGGGAAGAGCAGACTGACCACACTCTGTCAATGTAACACACCCAGGGAAGAACAGACTGACCCCACTCTGTCAATGTAATACACCCAGGGAAGAACAGACTGACCCCACTCAGTCAATGTAACACACCCAGGGAAGAGCAGACTGACCCCACTCTGTCAATGTAACACACCCAGGGAAGAAAAGACTGACTCCACTGTGTCAATGTAACCCCCCCAGGGAAGAGCAGACTGACCCCACTCTGTCAATGTAATACACCCAGGGAAGAACAGACTTACCCCACTCTGTCAATGTAACCCACCCATAAAAGAGCAGACTGGCCCCACTCTGTCAATGTGACACGCCATGGGAAGAGCAGACTGACCACACTCTGTCAATGTTACCCACCCACGGAAGAGCAGATTGACCCCACTCTGTCAATGTGACACGCCCTGGGAAGAGCAGACTGACCTCACTCTGTCAATGTAACACACCCAGGGAAGAACAGACTGACCCCACTCTGTCAATGTAACAAACCCTGGGAGAACAGACTGACCCCACTCTGTCAATGGAACAAACCTAGGGAAGGGCAGACTGACCCCACTCTGTCAATGTAACACACCCAGGGAAGAGCAGACTGACACCACTCTGTCAATGTAACACACCGAGGGAAGAGCAGACTGAACCCACTCTGTCAATGTAACACACCCAGGGGAGAACAGACTGACCCCACTCTGTCAATGTAATACACCCAGGGAAGAGCAGACTGACCCCACTCTGTCAATGTCACACATCCAGGGAAGAGCAGACTGACACCACTCTGTCAATGTAACATAGCCAGGGAAGAGCAGCCTGACCCCACTCTGTCAACGTAACACACGCAGGGAAGAACAGACTGACCCCACTGTGTCAATGTAACAAACTTGGGGAAGAGCAGACTCACCCCAATCTGTCAATGTAACCCTCCCAGGGAAGAGCATATGACCCTACTCTTACAATGTATCACACCCTGGGAAGAGCAGACTGAACTCACTCTGTCAATGTAACACAACCAGGGAAGATCAGACTGACCCCACTATATCAATGTAACACAACCAGGGAAGGTCAGACTGATCCCACTCTGTCAATGTAACACACCCAGGGAAGATCAGACTGACCCCACTCTGTCAATGTAACACACCCAGGGAAGAACAGACTGACCCCTCTCTGTCAAAGTAATACACCCAGGGAAGAGCATATGACCCTACTCTTACAATGTATCACACCCTGGGAAGAGCAGACTGAACTCACTCTGTCAATGTAACACAACCAGGGAAGATCAGACTGACCCCACTATATCAATGTAACACAACCAGGGAAGGTCAGACTGATCCCACTCTGTCAATGTAACACACCCAGGGAAGATCAGACTGACCCCACTCTGTCAATGCAACACACCCAGGGGAGAACAGACTGACCCCACTCTGTCAATGTAACACACCCAGGGAAGAACAGACTGACCCCTCTCTGTCAATGTAATACACCCAGGGAAGAACAGACTGACCCCACTCAGTCAATGTAACACACCCAGGGAAGAGCAGACTGACCCCACTCTGTCAAAGTAACACACCCAGGGAAGAACAGACTGATTCCACTCTGTCAATGTAACCCCCCCAAGGGAAGAGCAGACTGACACCAATCTGTCAATGTAACACACCCAGGGAATAGCAGACTTACCCCACTCTGTCAATGTAATCCACCCATAAAAGAGCAGACTGGCCCCACTCTGTCAATGTGACACGCCCTGGGAAGAGCAGACTGACCACACTCTGTCAATGTTACCCACCCAGGGAAGAGCAGATTGACCCCACTCTGTCAATGTGACACGCCCTGGGAAGAGCAGACTGACCTCACTCTGTCAATGTAACGCACCCAGGGAAGAACAGACTGACCCCACTCTGTCAATGTAACAAACCCTGGGAGAACAGACTGACCCCACTCTGTCAATGGAACACACCTAGGGAAGGGCAGACTGACCCCACTCTGTCAATGTAACGCACCCAGGGAAGAGCAAACTGACCCCATTCTGTCAATGAAACACACCCAGGGAAGAGCAGACTGACCCCACTCTGTCAATGTTACCCACCCAGGGAAGAGCAGATTGACCCCAATCTGTCAATGTAACACACCCAGGGAAGAGCAGACTGACCCCACTCTCTCAATGTAACACACCCAGGGAAGAGCAGACTGACCCCACTCTGTCAATGTAATACACCCAGGGGAGAGCAGACTGACACCACCCTGTCACTGTCACACTCCCAGGGAAGAACAGTCTGACGCCACTCTGTCAATGTAACACACCCAGGGAAGAGCAGACTGACCCAACACTGTCAATTTAACACACCCAAGGAAGAACAGACTGACCCCATTCTGTCAATAAAACACACCCAGGGAAGAGCAGACTGACCCCACTCTGTCAATGTAACATAGCCAGGGAAGAGCAGCCTGACCCCACTCTGTCAACGTAACACACGCAGGGAAGAACAGACTGACCCCACTGTGTCAATGTAACAAACTTGGGGAAGAGCAGACTCACCCCAATCTGTCAATGTAACCCTCCCAGGGAAGAGCATATGACCCTACTCTTACAATGTATCACACCCTGGGAAGAGCAGACTGAACTCACTCTGTCAATGTAACACAACCAGGGAAGATCAGACTGACCCCACTATATCAATGTAACACAACCAGGGAAGGTCAGACTGATCCCACTCTGTCAATGTAACACACCCAGGGAAGATCAGACTGACCCCACTCTGTCAATGTAACACACCCAGGGGAGAACAGACTGACCCCACTCTGTCAATGTAACACACCCAGGGAAGAACAGACTGACCCCTCTCTGTCAAAGTAATACACCCAGGGAAGAGCATATGACCCTACTCTTACAATGTATCACACCCTGGGAAGAGCAGACTGAACTCACTCTGTCAATGTAACACAACCAGGGAAGATCAGACTGACCCCACTATATCAATGTAACACAACCAGGGAAGGTCAGACTGATCCCACTCTGTCAATGTAACACACCCAGGGAAGATCAGACTGACCCCACTCTGTCAATGTAACACACCCAGGGGAGAACAGACTGACCCCACTCTGTCAATGTAACACACCCAGGGAAGAACAGACTGACCCCTCTCTGTCAATGTAATACACCCAGGGAAGAACAGACTGACCCCACTCAGTCAATGTAACACACCCAGGGAAGAGCAGACTGACCCCACTCTGTCAAAGTAACACACCCAGGGAAGAACAGACTGATTCCACTCTGTCAATGTAACCCCCCCAAGGGAAGAGCAGACTGACACCAATCTGTCAATGTAACACACCCAGGGAATAGCAGACTTACCCCACTCTGTCAATGTAATCCACCCATAAAAGAGCAGACTGGCCCCACTCTGTCAATGTGACACGCCCTGGGAAGAGCAGACTGACCACACTCTGTCAATGTTACCCACCCAGGGAAGAGCAGATTGACCCCACTCTGTCAATGTGACACGCCCTGGGAAGAGCAGACTGACCTCACTCTGTCAATGTAACGCACCCAGGGAAGAACAGACTGACCCCACTCTGTCAATGTAACAAACCCTGGGAGAACAGACTGACCCCACTCTGTCAATGGAACACACCTAGGGAAGGGCAGACTGACCCCACTCTGTCAATGTAACGCACCCAGGGAAGAGCAAACTGACCCCATTCTGTCAATGAAACACACCCAGGGAAGAGCAGACTGACCCCACTCTGTCAATGTTACCCACCCAGGGAAGAGCAGATTGACCCCAATCTGTCAATGTAACACACCCAGGGAAGAGCAGACTGACCCCACTCTCTCAATGTAACACACCCAGGGAAGAGCAGACTGACCCCACTCTGTCAATGTAATACACCCAGGGGAGAGCAGACTGACACCACCCTGTCACTGTCACACTCCCAGGGAAGAACAGTCTGACGCCACTCTGTCAATGTAACACACCCAGGGAAGAGCAGACTGACCCAACACTGTCAATTTAACACACCCAAGGAAGAACAGACTGACCCCATTCTGTCAATAAAACACACCCAGGGAAGAGCAGACTGACCCCACTCTGTCAATGTTACCCACCCAGGGAAGAGCAGATCTACCCCAATCTGTCAATGTAACACACCCAGGGAAGAGCAGACTGACACCACTCTCTCAATGTAACACACCCAGGGAAGAGCAGACTGACCCCACTCTGTCAATGTAATACACCCAGGGGAGAGCAGACTGACACCACCCTGTCACTGTAACACTCCCAGGGAAGAACAGACTGACGCCACTCTGTCAATGTAACACACCCAGGGAAGAGCAGGCTGACCCAACACTGTCAATTTAACACACCCAAGGAAGAACAGACTGACCCCACTCTGTCAATGTAACACACCCTGGGAAGAGCAGACTGACCCCCACTCTGTCAATGTAACACACACAGGGAAGTGCACACTGACCCCACTCTGTCATTGTAACACAGCAAGGGAAGAGCAGACTGACCCCACTCTGTCAATGTAACAAACCCTGGGAGAACAGACTGACCCCACTCTGTCAATGTAACACACCCAGGGAAGAGCAGACTGAACCCACTCTGTCAATGTGACACACCCAGGGAAGAACAGACTGACCCCGCTCTGTCAATGTAAAACACCCAGGGAAGAGCAGACTGAACCCACTCTGTCAATGTAACACACCCAGGGAAGAACAGACTGACCCCACTCTGTCAATGTAAAACACCCAGGGAAGAGCAGACTGACCCCACTCTGTCAATGTAACCCACCCATAAAAGAGCAGACTGACCCCAATCTGTCAATGCAACACACCCTGGGAAGAGCAGACTGACCCCCACTCTGTCAATGTAACACACCCAGGGAAGTGCACACTGACACCACTCTGTCATTGTAACACACCAAGGGAAGAGCAGACTGACACCAATCTGTCAATGTAACACACCCAGGGAATAGCAGACTTACCCCACTCTGTCAATGTAACCCACCCATAAAAGAGCAGACTGGCCCCACTCTGTCAAAGTGACACGCCCTGGTAAGAGCAGACTAACCTCACTCTGTCAATGTAACACACCCATAAAAGAGCAGACTGACCTCACTCTGCCAATGTTACACACCCAGGGAAGAGCAGACGGACCCCACTCTGTCAATGTAACCCACCCATAAAAGAGCAGACTGACCCCACTCTGACAATGTGACACGCCCTGGGAAGAGCACACTGACCCAACTCTGTCAATGTAACACACCCAGGGAAGAGCAGACTGACCAAACTCTGTCAATGTAACAAACCCAGGGAAGAGCAGACTGACCTCACTCTGTCAATGTAACCCACCCAGAGAAGAGCAGAATGTCCTCTTCTGCAAAATTACTCACACAGTGAACTGCAGACTTACCCCACTCTGTCAATGTAACCCAACCAGTGATGTGCACACTGACACCACTCTGTCATTGTAACACACCCAGGGAAGAGCAGACTGACCCCACTCTGTCAATGTAACACACAATGGGAGAACAGACTGACCCCACTCTGTCAATGTAACACACCCAGGGAAGAGCAGACAGATACCACTCTGTCAATGTAACACACCAAGGGAAGAACAGACTGACCCCACACTGTCAATGTAATACACCCAGGGGAGAGCAGACTGACACCACCCTGTCACTGTAACACTCCCAGGGAAGAACAGACTGACGCCACTCTGTCAATGTAACACACCCAGGGAAGAGAAGACTGACCCAACACTGTCAATTTAACACACCCAAGGAAGAACAGACTGACCCCACTCTGTCAATGTAACACACCCTGGGAAGAGCAGACTGACCCCCACTCTGTCAATGTAACACATACAGGGAAGTGCACACTGACCCCACTCTGTCATTGTAACACAGCAAGGGAAGAGCAGACTGACCCCACTCTGTCAATGTAACAAACCCTGGGAGAACAGACTGACCCCACTCTGTCAATGTAACGCACCCAGGGAAGAGCAGACTGAATCCACTCTGTCAATGTGAGACACCCAGGGAAGAACAGACTGACCCCGCTCTGTCAATGTAAAACACCCAGGGAAGAGCAGACTGAACCCACTCTGTCAATGTAACACACCCAGGGAAGAACAGACTGACCCCACTCTGTCAATGTAACACACCCAGGAAAGAGAAGACTGACCCCACTCTGTCAATGTAACCCTCCCAGGGAAGAGCAGACTGACCCCACTCTGTCAATGTAACACACCCAGGGAAGAGCAGACTGACCCCACTCTGTCAATGTAACACACCCAGGGAAGAGCAGACTGACCCGCACTCTGTCAATGTAACACACCCAGGGAAGAGCAGACTGACCCCACTCTGTCAATGTAACCCACCCATAAAAGAGCAGACTGTCCCCACTCTGTCAATGTAACACACCCAGGAAAGAGAAGACTGACCCCACTCTGTCAATGTAACCCTCCCAGGGAAGAGCAGACTGACCCCACTCTGTCAATGTAACACACCCAGGGAAGATCAGACTGACCCCACTATGTCAATGTAACACAACCAGGGAAGGTCAGACTGACCCCACTCTGTCAATGTAACACACCCAGGGAAGTTCAGACTGACCCCACTCTGTCAATGTAACGCAACCTGGGAGAACAGACTGACCCCACTCTGTCAATGTAACACACCCAGGGAAGAGCAGACTGAACCCACTCTGTCAATGTAACACACCCAGGGAAGAACAGACTGACCCCACTCTGTCAATGTAATACACCCAGGGAAGAACAGACTGACCCCACTCAGTCAATGTAACACACCCAGGGAAGAGCAGACTGACCCCACTCTGTCAATGTAACACACCCAGGGAAGAACAGACTTACCCCACTCTGTCAATGTAACCCACTCATAAAAGAGCAGACTGGCCCCACTCTGTCAATGTGACACGCCCTGGGAAGGGCAGACTGACCACACTCTGTCAATGTTACCCACCCAGGGAAGAGCAGATTGACCCCACTCTGTCATTGTGACACGCCCTGGGAAGAGCAGACTGACACCACTCTGTCAATGTAACACACCCAGGGAAGAACACACTGACCCCACTCTGTCAATGTAACAAACCCTGGGAGAACAGACTGACCCCACTCTGTCAATGGAACACACCTAGGGAATAGCAGACTGACCCCACTCTGTCAATGTAACACACCCAGGGAAGAGCAGACTGAACCCACTCTGTCAATGTAACACACCCAGGGAAGAACAGACTGACCCCACTCTGTCAATGTAATACACCCAGGGAAGAACAGACTGACCCCACTCAGTCAATGTAACACACCCAGGGAAGAGCAGACTGACCCCACTCTGTCAATGTAACACACCCAGGGAAGAACAGACTTACCCCACTCTGTCAATGTAACCCACTCATAAAAGAGCAGACTGACCCCACTCTGTCAATGTAACACACCCAGGGAAGAGCAGACAGATACCACTCTGTCAATGTAACACACCAAGGGAAGAACAGACTGACCCCACCCTGTCAATGTAATACACCCAGGGGAGAGCAGACTGACACCACCCTGTCACTGTAACACTCCCAGGGAAGAACAGACTGACGCCACTCTGTCAATCTAACACACCCAGGGAAGAGCAGACTGACCCAACACTGTCAATTTAACACACCCAAGGAAGAACAGACTGACCCCACTCTGTCAATGTAACACACCCTGGGAAGAGCAGACTGACCCCCACTCTGTCAATGTAACACACACAGAGAAGTGCACACTGACACCACTCTGTCATTGTAACACAGCAAGGGAAGAGCAGACTGACCCCACTCTGTCAATGTAACAAACCCTGGGAGAACAGACTGACCCCACTCTGTCAATGTAACACACCCAGGGAAGAGCAGACTGAACCCACTCTGTCAATATGACACACCCAGGGAAGAACAGACTGACCCCGCTCTGTCAATGTAAAACACCCAGGGAAGAGCAGACTGAACCCACTCTGTCAATGTAACACACCCAGGGAAGAACAGACTGACCCCACTCTGTCAATGTAAAACACCCAGGGAAGAGCAGACTGACCCCACTCAGTCAATGTAACCCACACATAAAAGAGCAGACTGACCCCACTCTGTCATTGTGACACGCCCTGGGAAGAGCAGACTGACCACACTCTGTCAATGCAACACACCCTGGGAAGAGCAGACTGACCCCCACTCTGTCAATGTAACACACCCAGGGAAGTGCACACTGACCCCACTCTGTCATTGTAACACACCAAGGGAAGAGCAGACTGACCCCACTGTGTCAATGTAACACACTTGGGGAAGAGCAGACTGACCCCAATCAGTCAATGTAACACACCCAGGAAAGAGAAGACTGAACCCACTCTGTCAATGTAACCCTCCCAGGGAAGAACAAACTGACGCCATTCTGTCAATGTAACACACCCAGGGAAGAGCAGACTGACCCAACACTGTCAATTTAACACAACCATGGAAGAACAGACTGACCCCACTCTGTCAATGTAACACACTCAGGGAAGAGCAGACTGACCCCAATCGGTCAATGTAACACACCCAGGGAAGAGAAGACTGACCTCACTGTGTCAATGTAACAAACCCAGGGAAGAGCAGACAGACCTCACTCTGTCAATGTAACACACCCAGGGAAGAGCAGACTGACCCCACTCTGTCAATGTAACACACCCAGGGAAGAGCAGACTGAACTCACTCTGTCAATGTAACACAACCAGGGAATATCAGACTGACCACACTCTGTCAATGTAACACACGCAGGGAAGAGCAGACTGAATTCATTCTGTCAATGTAACCCACCCATAAAAGAGCAGACTGACCCCACTCTGTCAATGTGACACGCCCTGGGAAGAGCAGACTGACCAAACTCTGTCAATGTAACACACCCAGGGAAGAACAGACTGACCCCACTCTGTCAATGTAATACACCCAGGGAAGAACAGACTGACCCCACTCAGTCAATGTAACACACCCAGGGAAGAGCAGACTGACCCCACTCTGTCAATGTAACACACCCAGGGAAGAAAAGACTGACTCCACTCTGTCAATGTAACCCCCCCAGGGAAGAGCAGACTGACCCCACTCTGTCAATGTAATACACCCAGGGAAGAACAGACTTACCCCACTCTGTCAATGTAACCCACCCATAAAAGAGCAGACTGGCCCCACTCTGTCAATGTGACACGCCATGGGAAGAGCAGACTGACCACACTCTGTCAATGTTACCCACCCAGGGAAGAGCAGATTGACCTCACTCTGTCAATGTGACACGCCCTGGGAAGAGCAGACTGACCTCACTCTGTCAATGTAACACACCCAGGGAAGAACAGACTGACCCCACTCTGTCAATGTAACAAACCCTGGGAGAACAGACTGACCCCACTCTGTCAATGGAACAAACCTAGGGAAGGGCAGACTGACCCCACTCTGTCAATGTAACACACCCAGGGAAGAGCAGACTGACACCACTCTGTCAATGTAACACACCCAGGGAAGAGCAGACTGAACCCACTCTGTCAATGTAACACACCCAGGGGAGAACAGACTGACCCCACTCTGTCAATGTAATACACCCAGGGAAGAGCAGACTGACCCCACTCTGTCAATGTAACATAGCCAGGGAAGAGCAGCCTGACCCCACTCTGTCAACGTAACACACGCAGGGAAGAACAGACTGACCCCACTGTGTCAATGTAACAAACTTGGGGAAGAGCAGACTGACCCCAATCTGTCAATGTAACACACCCAGGGAAGAGAAGACTGACCCCACTCTGTCAATGTAACCCTCCCAGGGAAGAGCATATGACCCTACTCTTACAATGTATCACACCCTGGGAAGAGCAGACTGAACTCACTCTGTCAATGTAACACAACCAGGGAAGATCAGACTGACCCCACTATATCAATGTAACACAACCAGGGAAGGTCAGACTGATCCCACTCTGTCAATGTAACACACCCAGGGAAGATCAGACTGACCCCACTCTGTCAATGTAACACACCCAGGGGAGAACAGACTGACCCCACTCTGTCAATGTAACACACCCAGGGAAGAACAGACTGACCCCTCTCTGTCAATGTAATACACCCAGGGAAGAACAGACTGACCCCACTCAGTCAATGTAACACACCCAGGGAAGAGCAGACTGACCCCACTCTGTCAAAGTAACACACCCAGGGAAGAACAGACTGACTCCACTCTGTCAATGTAACCCCCGCAAGGGAAGAGCAGACTGACACCAATCTGTCAATGTAACACACCCAGGGAATAGCAGACTTACCCCACTCTGTCAATGTAATCCACCCATAAAAGAGCAGACTGGCCCCACTCTGTCAATGTGACACGCCCTGGGAAGAGCAGACTGACCACACTCTGTCAATGTTACCCACCCAGGGAAGAGCAGATTGACCCCACTCTGTCAATGTGACACGCCCTGTGAAGAGCAGACTGACCTCACTCTGTCAATGTAACGCACCCAGGGAAGAACAGACTGACCCCACTCTGTCAATGTAACAAACCCTGGGAGAACAGACTGACCCCACTCTGTCAATGTAACGCACCCAGGGAAGAGCAAACTGACCCCATTCTGTCAATGAAACACACCCAGGGAAGAGCAGACTGACCCCACTCTGTCAATGTTACCCACCCAGGGAAGAGCAGATTGACCCCAATCTGTCAATGTAACACACCCAGGGAAGAGCAGACTGACCCCACTCTCTCAATGTAACACACCCAGGGAAGAGCAGACTGACCCCACTCTGTCAATGTAATACACCCAGGGGAGAGCAGACTGACACCACCCTGTCACTGTCACACTCCCAGGGAAGAACAGTCTGACGCCACTCTGTCAATGTAACACATCCAAGGAAGAGCAGACTGACCCAACACTGTCAATTTAACACACCCAAGGAAGAACAGACTGACCCCATTCTGTCAATAAAACACACCCAGGGAAGAGCAGACTGACCCCACTCTGTCAATGTTACCCACCCAGGGAAGAGCAGATTGACCCCAATCTGTCAATGTAACACACCCAGGGAAGAGCAGACTGACACCACTCTCTCAATGTAACACACCCAGGGAAGAGCAGACTGACCCCACTCTGTCAATGTAATACACCCAGGGGAGAGCAGACTGACACCACCCTGTCACTGTAACACTCCCAGGGAAGAACAGACTGACGCCACTCTGTCAATGTAACACACCCAGGGAAGAGCAGGCTGACCCAACACTGTCAATTTAACACACCCAAGGAAGAACAGACTGACCCCACTCTGTCAATGTAACACACCCTGGGAAGAGCAGACTGACCCCCACTCTGTCAATGTAACACACACAGGGAAGTGCACACTGACCCCACTCTGTCATTGTAACACAGCAAGGGAAGAGCAGACTGACCCCACTCTGTCAATGTAACAAACCCTGGGAGAACAGACTGACCCCACTCTGTCAATGTAACACACCCAGGGAAGAGCAGACTGAACCCACTCTGTCAATGTGACACACCCAGAGAAGAACAGACTGACCCCGCTCTGTCAATGTAAAACACCCAGGGAAGAGCAGACTGAACCCACTCTGTCAATGTAACACACCCAGGGAAGAACAGACTGACCCCACTCTGTCAATGTAAAACACCCAGGGAAGAGCAGACTGACCCCCACTCTGTCAATGTAACACACCCAGGGAAGTGCACACTGACCCCACTCTGTCATTGTAACACACCAAGGGAAGAGCAGACTGACCCCACTGTGTCAATGTAACACACTTGGGGAAGAGCAGACTGACCCCAATCAGTCAATGTAACACACCCAGGAAAGAGAAGACTGAACCCACTCTGTCAATGTAACCCTCCCAGGGAAGAACAAACTGACGCCATTCTGTCAATGTAACACACCCAGGGAAGAGCAGACTGACCCAACACTGTCAATTTAACACAACCATGGAAGAACAGACTGACCCCACTCTGTCAATGTAACACACTCAGGGAAGAGCAGACTGACCCCAATCGGTCAATGTAACACACCCAGGGAAGAGAAGACTGACCTCACTGTGTCAATGTAACAAACCCAGGGAAGAGCAGACAGACCTCACTCTGTCAATGTAACACACCCAGGGAAGAGCAGACTGACCCCACTCTGTCAATGTAACACACCCAGGGAAGAGCAGACTGAACTCACTCTGTCAATGTAACACAACCAGGGAATATCAGACTGACCACACTCTGTCAATGTAACACACGCAGGGAAGAGCAGACTGAATTCATTCTGTCAATGTAACCCACCCATAAAAGAGCAGACTGACCCCACTCTTTCAATGTGACACGCCCTGGGAAGAGCAGACTGACCAAACTCTGTCAATGTAACACACCCAGGGAAGAACAGACTGACCCCACTCTGTCAATGTAATACACCCAGGGAAGAACAGACTGACCCCACTCAGTCAATGTAACACACCCAGGGAAGAGCAGACTGACCCCACTCTGTCAATGTAACACACCCAGGGAAGAAAAGACTGACTCCACTCTGTCAATGTAACCCCCCCAGGGAAGAGCAGACTGACCCCACTCTGTCAATGTAATACACCCAGGGAAGAACAGACTTACCCCACTCTGTCAATGTAACCCACCCATAAAAGAGCAGACTGGCCCCACTCTGTCAATGTGACACGCCATGGGAAGAGCAGACTGACCACACTCTGTCAATGTTACCCACCCAGGGAAGAGCAGATTGACCTCACTCTGTCAATGTGACACGCCCTGGGAAGAGCAGACTGACCTCACTCTGTCAATGTAACACACCCAGGGAAGAACAGACTGACCCCACTCTGTCAATGTAACAAACCCTGGGAGAACAGACTGACCCCACTCTGTCAATGGAACAAACCTAGGGAAGGGCAGACTGACCCCACTCTGTCAATGTAACACACCCAGGGAAGAGCAGACTGACACCACTCTGTCAATGTAACACACCCAGGGAAGAGCAGACTGAACCCACTCTGTCAATGTAACACACCCAGGGGAGAACAGACTGACCCCACTCTGTCAATGTAATACACCCAGGGAAGAGCAGACTGACCCCACTCTGTCAATGTAACATAGCCAGGGAAGAGCAGCCTGACCCCACTCTGTCAACGTAACACACGCAGGGAAGAACAGACTGACCACACTGTGTCAATGTAACAAACTTGGGGAAGAGCAGACTGACCCCAATCTGTCAATGTAACACACCCAGGGAAGAGAAGACTGACCCCACTCTGTCAATGTAACCCTCCCAGGGAAGAGCATATGACCCTACTCTTACAATGTATCACACCCTGGGAAGAGCAGACTGAACTCACTCTGTCAATGTAACACAACCAGGGAAGATCAGACTGACCCCACTATATCAATGTAACACAACCAGGGAAGGTCAGACTGATCCCACTCTGTCAATGTAACACACCCAGGGAAGATCAGACTGACCCCACTCTGTCAATGTAACACACCCAGGGGAGAACAGACTGACCCCACTCTGTCAATGTAACACACCCAGGGAAGAACAGACTGACCCCTCTCTGTCAATGTAATACACCCAGGGAAGAACAGACTGACCCCACTCAGTCAATGTAACACACCCAGGGAAGAGCAGACTGACCCCACTCTGTCAAAGTAACACACCCAGGGAAGAACAGACTGACTCCACTCTGTCAATGTAACCCCCGCAAGGGAAGAGCAGACTGACACCAATCTGTCAATGTAACACACCCAGGGAATAGCAGACTTACCCCACTCTGTCAATGTAATCCACCCATAAAAGAGCAGACTGGCCCCACTCTGTCAATGTGACACGCCCTGGGAAGAGCAGACTGACCACACTCTGTCAATGTTACCCACCCAGGGAAGAGCAGATTGACCCCACTCTGTCAATGTGACACGCCCTGGGAAGAGCAGACTGACCTCACTCTGTCAATGTAACGCACCCAGGGAAGAACAGACTGACCCCACTCTGTCAATGTAACAAACCCTGGGAGAACAGACTGACCCCACTCTGTCAATGTAACGCACCCAGGGAAGAGCAAACTGACCCCATTCTGTCAATGAAACACACCCAGGGAAGAGCAGACTGACCCCACTCTGTCAATGTTACCCACCCAGGGAAGAGCAGATTGACCCCAATCTGTCAATGTAACACACCCAGGGAAGAGCAGACTGACCCCACTCTCTCAATGTAACACACCCAGGGACGAGCAGACTGACCCCACTCTGTCAATGTAATACACCCAGGGGAGAGCAGACTGACACCACCCTGTCACTGTCACACTCCCAGGGAAGAACAGTCTGACGCCACTCTGTCAATGTAACACATCCAAGGAAGAGCAGACTGACCCAACACTGTCAATTTAACACACCCAAGGAAGAACAGACTGACCCCATTCTGTCAATAAAACACACCCAGGGAAGAGCAGACTGACCCCACTCTGTCAATGTTACCCACCCAGGGAAGAGCAGATTGACCCCAATCTGTCAATGTAACACACCCAGGGAAGAGCAGACTGACACCACTCTCTCAATGTAACACACCCAGGGAAGAGCAGACTGACCCCACTCTGTCAATGTAATACACCCAGGGGAGAGCAGACTGACACCACCCTGTCACTGTAACACACCCAGGGAAGAGCAGGCTGACCCAACACTGTCAATTTAACACACCCAAGGAAGAACAGACTGACCCCACTCTGTCAATGTAACACACCCTGGGAAGAGCAGACTGACCCCCACTCTGTCAATGTAACACACACAGGGAAGTGCACACTGACCCCACTCTGTCATTGTAACACAGCAAGGGAAGAGCAGACTGACCCCACTCTGTCAATGTAACAAACCCTGGGAGAACAGACTGACCCCACTCTGTCAATGTAACACACCCAGGGAAGAGCAGACTGAACCCACTCTGTCAATGTGACACACCCAGAGAAGAACAGACTGACCCCGCTCTGTCAATGTAAAACACCCAGGGAAGAGCAGACTGAACCCACTCTGTCAATGTAACACACCCAGGGAAGAACAGACTGACCCCACTCTGTCAATGTAAAACACCCAGGGAAGAGCAGACTGACCCCACTCAGTCAATGTAACCCACCCATAAAAGAGCAGACTGACCCCAATCTGTCAATGTGACACGCCCTGGGAAGAGCAGACTGACCACACTCTGTCAATGCAACACACCCTGGGAAGAGCAGACTGACCCCCACTCTGTCAATGTAACACACCCAGGGAAGTGCACACTGACACCACTCTGTCATTGTAACACACCAAGGGAAGAGCAGACTGACACCAATCTGTCAATGTAACACACCCAGGGAATAGCAGACTTACCCCACTCTGTCAATGTAACCCACCCATAAAAGAGCAGACTGGCCCCAGTCTGTCAAAGTGACACGCCCTGGGAAGAGCAGACTGACCACACTCTGTCAATGTTACCCACCCAGGGAAGAGCTGATTGACCCCACTCTGTCAATGTGACACGCCCTGGGAAGAGCAGACTGACCACACTCTGTCAATGTAACACACCCAGGGAAGAACAGACTGACCCCACTCTGTCAATGTAACAAACCCTGGGAGAACAGACTGACCCCACTCTGTCAATGGAACACACCTTGGGAAGGGCAGACTGACCCCACTCTGTCAATGTAACACACCCAGGGAAGAGCAGACTGACACCACTCTGTCAATGTAACGCACACAGGGAAGAGCAAACTGACCCCATTCTGTCAATGAAACACACCCAGGGAAGAGCAGACTGACCCCACTCTGTCAATGTTACCCACCCAGGGAAGAGCAGATTGACCCCAATCTGTCAATGTAACACACCCAGGGAAGAGCAGACTGACCCCACTCTCTCAATCTAACACACCCAGGGAAGAGCAGACTGACCCCACTCTGTCAATGTAATACACCCAGGGAGAGCAGACTGACACCACCCTGTCACGGTAACACTCCCAGGGAAGAACAGTCTGACGCCACTCTGTCAATGTAACACACCCAGGGAAGAGCAGACTGACCCAACACTGTCAATTTAACACACCGAAGGAAGAACAGACTGACCCCACTCTGTCAATGTAACACACCCTGGGAAGAGCAGACTGACCCGCACTCTGTCAATGTAACACACACAGGGAAGTGCACACTGACCCCACTCTGTCATTGGAACACAGCAAGGGAAGAGCAGACTGACCCCACTCTGTCAATGTAACAAACCCTGGGAGAACAGACTGACCCCACTCTGTCAATGTAACACACCCAGGGAAGAGCAGGCTGAACCCACTCTGTCAATGTGACACACCCAGAGAAGAACAGACTGACCCCGCACTGTCAATGTAAAACACCCAGGGAAGAGCAGACTGAACCCACTCTGTCAATGTAACACACCCAGGGAAGAACAGACTGACCCCACTCTGTCAATGTAAAAGACCCAGGGAAGAGCAGACTGACCCCACTCAGTCAATGTAACCCACCCATAAAAGAGCAGACTGACCTCACTCTGTCAATGTGACACGCCCTGTGAAGAGCAGACTGACCACACTCTGTCAATGCAACACACCCTGGGAAGAGCAGACTGACCCCCACTCTGTCAATGTAACACACCCAGGGAAGTGCACACTGACCCCACTCTGTCATTGGAACACAGCAAGGGAAGAGCAGACTGACCCCACTCTGTCAATGTAACACACCCAGGGAAGAGCAGACTGACCCCACTCTGTCAATGTAATACACCCAGGGGAGAGCAGACTGACACCACCCTGTCACTGTCACACTCCCAGGGAAGAACAGTCTGACGCCACTCTGTCAATGTAACACATCCAAGGAAGAGCAGACTGACCCAACACTGTCAATTTAACACACCCAAGGAAGAACAGACTGACCCCATTCTGTCAATAAAACACACCCAGGGAAGAGCAGACTGACCCCACTCTGTCAATGTTACCCACCCAGGGAAGAGCAGATTGACCCCAATCTGTCAATGTAACACACCCAGGGAAGAGCAGACTGACACCACTCTCTCAATGTAACACACCCAGGGAAGAGCAGACTGACCCCACTCTGTCAATGTAATACACCCAGGGGAGAGCAGACTGACACCACCCTGTCACTGTAACACTCCCAGGGAAGAACAGACTGACGCCACTCTGTCAATGTAACACACCCAGGGAAGAGCAGGCTGACCCAACACTGTCAATTTAACACACCCAAGGAAGAACAGACTGACCCCACTCTGTCAATGTAACACACCCTGGGAAGAGCAGACTGACCCCCACTCTGTCAATGTAACACACACAGGGAAGTGCACACTGACCCCACTCTGTCATTGTAACACAGCAAGGGAAGAGCAGACTGACCCCACTCTGTCAATGTAACAAACCCTGGGAGAACAGACTGACCCCACTCTGTCAATGTAACACACCCAGGGAAGAGCAGACTGAACCCACTCTGTCAATGTGACACACCCAGAGAAGAACAGACTGACCCCGCTCTGTCAATGTAAAACACCCAGGGAAGAGCAGACTGAACCCACTCTGTCAATGTAACACACCCAGGGAAGAACAGACTGACCCCACTCTGTCAATGTAAAACACCCAGGGAAGAGCAGACTGACCCCACTCAGTCAATGTAACCCACCCATAAAAGAGCAGACTGACCCCAATCTGTCAATGTGACACGCCCTGGGAAGAGCAGACTGACCACACTCTGTCAATGCAACACACCCTGGGAAGAGCAGACTGACCCCCACTCTGTCAATGTAACACACCCAGGGAAGTGCACACTGACACCACTCTGTCATTGTAACACACCAAGGGAAGAGCAGACTGACACCAATCTGTCAATGTAACACACCCAGGGAATAGCAGACTTACCCCACTCTGTCAATGTAACCCACCCATAAAAGAGCAGACTGGCCCCACTCTGTCAAAGTGACACGCCCTGGGAAGAGCAGACTGACCACACTCTGTCAATGTTACCCACCCAGGGAAGAGCTGATTGACCCCACTCTGACAATGTGACACGCCCTGGGAAGAGCAGACTGACCACACTCTGTCAATGTAACACACCCAGGGAAGAACAGACTGACCCCACTCTGTCAATGTAACAAACCCTGGGAGAACAGACTGACCCCACTCTGTCAATGGAACACACCTTGGGAAGGGCAGACTGACCCCACTCTGTCAATGTAACACACCCAGGGAAGAGCAGACTGACACCACTCTGTCAATGTAACGCACACAGGGAAGAGCAAACTGACCCCATTCTGTCAATGAAACACACCCAGGGAAGAGCAGACTGACCCCACTCTGTCAATGTTACCCACCCAGGGAAGAGCAGATTGACCCCAATCTGTCAATGTAACACACCCAGGGAAGAGCAGACTGACCCCACTCTCTCAATCTAACACACCCAGGGAAGAGCAGACTGACCCCACTCTGTCAATGTAATACACCCAGGGAGAGCAGACTGACACCACCCTGTCACGGTAACACTCCCAGGGAAGAACAGTCTGACGCCACTCTGTCAATGTAACACACCCAGGGAAGAGCAGACTGACCCAACACTGTCAATTTAACACACCGAAGGAAGAACAGACTGACCCCACTCTGTCAATGTAACACACCCTGGGAAGAGCAGACTGACCCGCACTCTGTCAATGTAACACACACAGGGAAGTGCACACTGACCCCACTCTGTCATTGGAACACAGCAAGGGAAGAGCAGACTGACCCCACTCTGTCAATGTAACAAACCCTGGGAGAACAGACTGACCCCACTCTGTCAATGTAACACACCCAGGGAAGAGCAGACTGAACCCACTCTGTCAATGTGACACACCCAGAGAAGAACAGACTGACCCCGCACTGTCAATGTAAAACACCCAGGGAAGAGCAGACTGAACCCACTCTGTCAATGTAACACACCCAGGGAAGAACAGACTGACCCCACTCTGTCAATGTAAAAGACCCAGGGAAGACCAGACTGACCCCACTCAGTCAATGTAACCCACCCATAAAAGAGCAGACTGACCTCACTCTGTCAATGTGACACGCCCTGTGAAGAGCAGACTGACCACACTCTGTCAATGCAACACACCCTGGGAAGAGCAGACTGACCCCCACTCTGTCAATGTAACACACCCAGGGAAGTGCACACTGACCCCACTCTGTCATTGGAACACAGCAAGGGAAGAGCAGACTGACCCCACTCTGTCAATGTAACAAACCCTGGGAGAACAGACTGACCCCACTCTGTCAATGTAACACACCCAGGGAAGAGCAGACTGAACCCACTCTGTCAATGTGACACACCCAGAGAAGAACAGACTGACCCCGCACTGTCAATGTAAAACACCCAGGGAAGAGCAGACTGAACCCACTCTGTCAATGTAACACACCCAGGGAAGAACAGACTGACCCCACTCTGTCAATGTAAAAGACCCAGGGAAGAGCAGACTGACCCCACTCAGTCAATGTAACCCACCCATAAAAGAGCAGACTGACCTCACTCTGTCAATGTGACACGCCCTGTGAAGAGCAGACTGACCACACTCTGTCAATGCAACACACCCTGGGAAGAGCAGACTGACCCCCACTCTGTCAATGTAACACACCCAGGGAAGTGCACACTGACACCACTCTGTCATTGTAACACACCCGGTGAAAAACAGACTGACCCCACTGTGTCAATGTAACCAACTTGGGGAAGAGCAGACTGACCCCAATCTGTCAATGTAACACACCCAGGGAAGAGAAGACTGACCCCACTCTGTCAATGTAACAAACCCTGGGAGAACAGACTGACGCCACTCTGTCAATGGAACACACCTAGGGAAGGGCAGACTAACCTCACTCTGTCAATGTAACACACCCAGGGAAGAGCAGACTGACACCACTCTGTCAATGTAACACACCCCGGGAAGAGCAAACTGACCCCACTCTGTCAATGAAACACACCCAGGGAAGAGCAGATTGACCCCACTCTGTCAATGTAACACACCCAGGGAAGAGCAGACTGACCCCACTCTGTCAATGTAACAGACCCTGGGAAGAGCAGACTGACCCCACTCTGTCAATGTAACACACCCAGGGAAGAACAGACTGACTCCACTCTGTCAATGTAATACACCCAGGGAAGAACAGACTGACCCCACTCAGTCAATGTAAGACACGCAGGGAAGAACAGACTGACCCCACTGTGTCAATGTAACAAACTTGGGGAAGAGCAGACTGACCCCAATCTGTCAATGTAACACACCCAGGGAAGAGAAGACTGACCCCACTCTGTCAATGTAACCCTCCCAGGGAAGAGCAGACTGACCCCACTCTGTCAATGTAACACACCCAGGGAAGAGCAGACTGAACTCACTCTGTCAATGTAACACAACCAGTGAAGATCAGACTGACCCCACTCTGTCAATGTAACACACCCAGGGAAGAGCAGACTGACCCCACTCTGTCAATGTAATCCACCCATAAAAGAGCAGACTGTCCCCACTCTGTCAAAGTGACACGCCCTGGGAAGAGCACACTGACCCAACTCTGTCAATGTAACACACCCAGGGAAGAGCAGACTGACCAAACTCTGTCAATGTAACAAACCCAGGGAAGAGCAGACTGACCTCACTCTTTCAATGTAACCCACCCAGAGAAGAGCAGAATGTCCTCTTCTGCAAAATTACTCACACAGTGAACTGAAGACTTACCCCACTCTGTCAATGTAACCCACCCAGTGATGTGCACACTGACCCCACTCTGTCATTGTAACACACCCAGGGAAGAGCAGACTGACCGCACTCTGTCAATGTAACACACAATGGGAGAACAGACTGACCCCACTCTGTCAATGTAACACACCCAGGGAAGAGCAGACAGATACCACTCTGTCAATGTAACACACCCAGGGAAGAGCAGACTGACCCCACTCTGTCAATGTAACACACCCAGGGGAGAGCAGACTGACACCAACCTGTCACTGTAACACTCCCAGGGAAGAACAGACTGACGCCACTCTGTCAATGTAACACACCCAGGGAAGAGCAGACTGACCCAACACTGTAAATTTAACACACCCAAGGAAGAACAGACTGACCCCACTCTGTCAATGTAACACACTCAAGGAAGAGCAAACTGACCCCAATCGGTCAATGTAACACACCCAGGGAAGAGCAGACTGACCCAACACTGTCAATGTAACACACTCAGGGAAGAACAGACTGACCCCAATCGGTCAATGTAACACACCCAGGGAAGAGAAGACTGACCCCACTCTGTCAATGTAACAAACCCAGGGAAGCCAGACTGACCTCACTCTGTCAATGTAACACACCCAGGGAAGAGCAGACTGACCCCACTCTGACAATGTAACACACCCAGGGAAGAGCAGACTGAACTCACTCTGTCAATGTAACACACCCAGGGAAGATCAGACTGAATTCATTCTGTCAATGTAACCCACCCATAAAAGAGCAGACTGACCCCACTCTGTCAATGTGACACGCCCTGAGAAGAGCAGACTGACAACACTCTGTCAATGTAACACACCCTGGGAAGAGCAGACGGACCCCAACTCTGTCAATGTAACACACACAGGGAAGTGCACGCTGACCCCACTCTGTCATTGTAAAACAGCAAGGGAAGAGCAGACTGACCCCACTCTGTCAATGTAACAAACCCTGGGAGAACAGACTGACCCCACTCTGTCAATGTAACACACCCAGGGAAGAACAGACTGACTCCACTCTGTCAATGAAATACACCCAGGGAAGAACAGACTGACCCCACTCAGTCATTGTAACACACCCAGGGAAGAGCAGACTAACCCCACTCTGTCAATGTAACACACCCAGGGAAGAACAGACTGACTCCACTCTGTCAATGTAACCCCCCCAGGGAAGAGCAGACTGACCCCACTCTGTCAATGTAACACACCCAGCGAATAGCAGACTTACCCCACTCTGTCAATGTAACCCACGCATAAAAGAGCAGACTGGCCCCAGTCTGTCAATGTGACACGCCCTGGGAAGAGCAGACTGACCACACTCTGTCAATGTTACCCGCACAGGGAAGAGCAGATTGACCCCACTCTGTCACTGTAAAACACCCAGGGAAGAGCAGACTGTCCCCACTCTGTCAATTTAACAAACCCAGGGAAGAGCAGACTGACCTCACTCTGTCAATGTAACCCACCCAGAGAAGAGCAGAATGACCGCTTCTGCAAAATTACTCACACAGTCAACTGCAGTCTTACCCCACTCTGTAAATGTAACACACCCAGGGAAGAGTAGACTGACCACACTCTGTAAATGTAACACACCCAGGGAAGTGCAGACTGACCCCACTGTGTCAATGTAACAAACCCAGGGAAGAGCAGACTGACCTCACTCTGCCAATGTTCCACACCCGGGGAAGAGCAGACGGACCCCACTCTGTCAATGTGACACGCCCTGGTAAGAGCAGACTAACCTCACTCTGTCAATGTAACACACCCATAAAAGAGCAGACTGACCTCACTCTGCCAATGTTACACACCCAGGGAAGAGCAGACGGACCCCACTCTGTCAATGTAACCCACCCATAAAAGAGCAGACTGACCCCACTCTGACAATGTGACACGCCCTGGGAAGAGCACACTGACCCAACTCTGTCAATGTAACACACCCAGGGAAGAGCAGACTGACCAAACTCTGTCAATTTAACAAACCCAGGGAAGAGCAGACTGACCTCACTCTGTCAATGTAACCCACCCAGAGAAGAGCAGAATGTCCTCTTCTGCAAAATTACTCACACAGTGAACTGCAGACTTACCCCACTCTGTCAAAGTAACCCAACCAGTGATGTGCACACTGACACCACTCTGTCATTGTAACACACCCAGGGAAGAGCAGACTGACCCCACTCTGTCAATGTAACACACAATGGGAGAACAGACTGACCCCACTCTGTCAATGTAACACACCCAGGGAAGAGCAGACAGATACCACTCTGTCAATGTAACACACCAAGGGAAGAACAGACTGACCCCACTCTGTCAATGTAATACACCCAGGGGAGAGCAGACTGACACCACCCTGTCACTGTAACACTCCCAGGGAAGAACAGACTGACGCCACTCTGTCAATGTAACACACCCAGGGAAGAGAAGACTGACCCAACACTGTCAATTTAACACACCCAAGGAAGAACAGACTGACCCCACTCTGTCAATGTAACACACCCTGGGAAGAGCAGACTGACCCCCACTCTGTCAATGTAACACACACAGGGAAGTGCACACTGACCCCACTCTGTCATTGTAACACAGCAAGGGAAGAGCAGACTGACCCCACTCTATCAATGTAACAAACCCTGGGAGAACAGACTGACCCCACTCTGTCAATGTAACACACCCAGGGAAGAGCAGACTGAATCCACTCTGTCAATGTGAGACACCCAGGGAAGAACAGACTGACCCCGCTCTGTCAATGTAAAACACCCAGGGAAGAGCAGACTGAACCCACTCTGTCAATGTAACACACCCAGGGAAGAACAGACTGACCCCACTCTGTCAATGTAACACACCCAGGAAAGAGAAGACTGACCCCACTCTGTCAATGTAACCCTCCCAGGGAAGAGCAGACTGACCCCACTCTGTCAATGTAACACACCCAGGGAAGAGCAGACTGACCCCACTCTGTCAATGTAACACACCCAGGGAAGAGCAGACTGACCCGCACTCTGTCAATGTAACACACACAGGGAAGTGCACACTGACCCCACTCTGTCATTGTAACACAGCAAGGGAAGAGCAGACTGACCCCACTCTGTCAATGTAACAAACCCTGGGAGAACAGACTGACCCCACTCTGTCAATGTAACACACCCAGGGAAGAGCAGACTGAACCCACTCTGTCAATGTGACACACCCAGAGAAGAACAGACTGACCCCGCACTGTCAATGTAAAACACCCAGGGAAGAGCAGACTGAACCCACTCTGTCAATGTAACACACCCAGGGAAGAACAGACTGACCCCACTCTGTCAATGTAAAACACCCAGGGAAGAGCAGACTGACCCCACTCAGTCAATGTAACCCACCTATAAAAGAGCAGACTGACCTCACTCTGTCAATGTGACACGCCCTGTGAAGAGCAGACTGACCACACTCTGTCAATGCAACACACCCTGGGAAGAGCAGACTGACCCCCACTCTGTCAATGTAACACACCCAGGGAAGTGCACACTGACACCACTCTGTCATTGTAACACACCAAGGGAAGAGCAGACTGACCCCACTGTGTCAATGTAACACACTTGGGGAAGAGCAGACTGACCCCAATCAGTCAATGTAACACACCCAGGAAAGAGAAGACTGACCCCACTCTGTCAATGTAACCCTCCCAGGGAAGAGCAGACTGACCCCACTCTGTCAATGTAACACACCCAGGGAAGAGCAGACTGACCCACCTCTGTCAATGTAACCCACCCATAAAAGAGCAGACTGACCCCACTCTGTCAATGTAACACACCCAGGGAAGAGCAGACTGACCCGACTCTGTCAATGTAACACACCCGGGGAAAAACAGACTGACCCCACTGTGTCAATGTAACCAACTTGGGGAAGAGCAGACTGACCCCAATCTGTCAATGTAACACACCCAGGGAAGAGAAGACTGACCCCACTCTGTCAATGTAACAAACCCTGGGAGAACAGACTGACGCCACTCTGTCAATGGAACACACCTAGGGAAGGGCAGACTAACCTCACTCTGTCAATGTAACACACCCAGGGAAGAGCAGACTGACACCACTCTGTCAATGTAACACACCCCGGGAAGAGCAAACTGACCCCACTCTGTCAATGAAACACACCCAGGGAAGAGCAGATTGACCCCACTCTGTCAATGTAACACACCCAGGGAAGAGCAGACTGACCCCACTCTGTCAATGTAACACACCCAGGGAAGAGCAGACTGACCCCACTCTGTCAATGTAACACACCCAGGGAAGAACAGACTGACTCCACTCTGTCAATGTAATACACCCAGGGAAGAACAGACTGACCCCACTCAGTCAATGTAAGACCCGCAGGGAAGAACAGACTGACCCCACTGTGTCAATGTAACAAACTTGGGGAAGAGCAGACTGACCCCAATCTGTCAATGTAACACACCCAGGGAAGAGAAGACTGACCCCACTCTGTCAATGTAACCCTCCCAGGGAAGAGCAGACTGACCCCACTCTGTCAATGTAACACACCCAGGGAAGAGCAGACTGAACTCACTCTGTCAATGTAACACAACCAGTGAAGATCAGACTGACCCCACTCTGTCAATGTAACACACCCAGGGAAGAGCAGACTGACCCCACTCTGTCAATGTAACCCACCCATAAAAGAGCAGACTGTCCCCACTCTGTCAATGTGACACGCCCTGGGAAGAGCACACTGACCCAACTCTGTCAATGTAACACACCCAGGGAAGAGCAGACTGACCAAACTCTGTCAATGTAACAAACCCAGGGAAGAGCAGACTGACCTCACTCTTTCAATGTAACCCACCCAGAGAAGAGCAGAATGTCCTCTTCTGCAAAATCACTCACACAGTGAACTGAAGACTTACCCCACTCTGTCAATGTAACCCACCCAGTGATGTGCACACTGACCCCACTCTGTCATTGTAACACACCCAGGGAAGAGCAGACTGACCGCACTCTGTCAATGTAACACACAATGGGAGAACAGACTGACCCCACTCTGTCAATGTAACACACCCAGGGAAGAGCAGACAGATACCACTCTGTCAATGTAACACACCCAGGGAAGAGCAGACTGACCCCACTCTGTCAATGTAACACACCCAGGGGAGAGCAGACTGACACCAACCTGTCACTGTAACACTCCCAGGGAAGAACAGACTGACGCCACTCTGTCAATGTAACACACCCAGTGAAGAGCAGACTGACCCAACACTGTCAATTTAACACACCCAAGGAAGAACAGACTGACCCCTCTCTGTCAATGTAACACACTCAGGGAAGAGCAGACTGACCCCAATCGGTCAATGTAACACACCCAGGGAAGAGAAGACTGACCCCACTCTGTCAATGTAACAAACCCAGGGAAGCCAGACTGACCTCACTCTGTCAATGTAACACACCCAGGGAAGAGCAGACTGACCCCACTCTGACAATGTAACACACCCAGGGAAGAGCAGACTGAACTCACTCTGTCAATGTAACACAACCAGGGAAGATCAGACTGAATTCATTCTGTCAATGTAACCCACCCATAAAAGAGCAGACTGACCCCACTCTGTCAATGTGACACGCCCTGAGAAGAGCAGACTGACAACACTCTGTCAATGTAACACACCCTGGGAAGAGCAGACGGACCCCAACTCTGTCAATGTAACACACACAGGGAAGTGCACGCTGACCCCACTCTGTCATTGTAAAACAGCAAGGGAAGAGCAGACTGACCCCACTCTGTCAATGTAACAAAACCTGGGAGAACAGACTGACCCCACTCTGTCAATGTAACACACCCAGGGAAGAACAGACTGACTCCACTCTGTCAATGTAATACACCCAGGGAAGAACAGACTGACCCCACTCAGTCATTGTAACACACCCAGGGAAGAGCAGACTAACCCCACTCTGTCAATGTAACACACCCAGGGAAGAACAGACTGACTCCACTCTGTCAATGTAACCCCCCCAGGGAAGAGCAGACTGACCCCACTCTGTCAATGTAACACACCCAGCGAATAGCAGACTTACCCCACTCTGTCAATGTAACCCACCCATAAAAGAGCAGACTGGCCCCAGTCTGTCAATGTGACACGCCCTGGGAAGAGCAGACTGACCACACTCTGTCAATGTTACCCACCCAGGGAAGAGCAGATTGACCCCACTCTGTCACTGTAAAACACCCAGGAAAGAGCAGACTGTCCCCACTCTGTCAATTTAACAAACCCAGGGAAGAGCAGACTGACCTCACTCTGTCAATGTAACCCACCCAGAGAAGAGCAGAATGACCGCTTCTGCAAAATTACTCACACAGTCAACTGCAGTCTTACCCCACTCTGTCAATGTAACACACCCAGGGATGAGTAGACTGACCACACTCTGTAAATGTAACAAACCAAGGGAAGAGCAGACTGACTTCACTCTGTCAATGTAACACACCCAGGGAAGAGCAGACTGAACCCACTCTGTCAATGTGACACACCCAGAGAAGAACAGACTGACCCCGCACTGTCAATGTAAAACACCCAGGGAAGAGCAGACTGAACCCACTCTGTCAATGTAACACACCCAGGGAAGAACAGACTGACCCCACTCTGTCAATGTAAAAGACCCAGGGAAGAGCAGACTGACTCCCACTCAGTCAATGTAACCCACCCATAAAAGAGCAGACTGACCTCACTCTGTCAATGTGACACGCCCTGTGAAGAGCAGACTGACCACACTCTGTCAATGCAACACACCCTGGGAAGAGCAGACTGACCCCCACTCTGTCAATGTAACACACCCAGGGAAGTGCACACTGACACCACTCTGTCATTGTAACACACCAAGGGAAGAGCAGACTGACCCCACTGTGTCAATGTAACACACTTGGGGAAGAGCAGACTGACCCCAATCAGTCAATGTAACACACCCAGGAAAGAGAAGACTGACCCCACTCTGTCAATGTAACCCTCCCAGGGAAGAGCAGACTGACCCCACTCTGTCAATGTAACACACCCAGGGAAGAGCAGACTGACCCACCTCTGTCAATGTAACCCACCCATAAAAGAGCAGACTGACCCCACTCTGTCAATGTAACACACCCAGGGAAGAGCAGACTGACCCGACTCTGTCAATGTAACACACCCGGGGAAAAACAGACTGACCCCACTGTGTCAATGTAACCAACTTGGGGAAGAGCAGACTGACCCCAATCTGTCAATGTAACACACACAGGGAAGAGAAGACTGACCCCACTCTGTCAATGTAACAAACCCTGGGAGAACAGACTGACGCCACTCTGTCAATGGAACACACCTAGGGAAGGGCAGACTAACCTCACTCTGTCAATGTAACACACCCAGGGAAGAGCAGACTGACACCACTCTGTCAATGTAACACACCCCGGGAAGAGCAAACTGACCCCACTCTGTCAATGAAACACACCCAGGGAAGAGCAGATTGACCCCACTCTGTCAATGTAACACACCCAGGGAAGAGCAGACTGACCCCACTCTGTCAATGTAACACACCCAGGGAAGAGCAGACTGACCCCACTCTGTCAATGTAACACACCCATGGAAGAACAGACTGACTCCACTCTGTCAATGTAATACACCCAGGGAAGAACAGACTGACCCCACTCAGTC